>NC_068991.1:7595050-7616769 GCF_001194135.2 Octopus bimaculoides | reverse complement strand
ATTTTTGTTTTTTGTATCGGGGCAAAATTTTTGGTTTATTGGTTTACAGCAGTGGTTCCCATATTTTTTTCTCTGGGCTGCATTTTTGGAATGGAAATTTACATACGCCTGACCAAAGGTCCAGAGAGAGAGAATTAAAGGGAAATAACCGCGGATTGGAAGCGAGAACATTATCATTGATAACTGTCTCCTCCAATTTGCAGATTAGTTACTATATTCTTATTACTTGATATAATGCAAAAAAAATCCCAATGATAAAATCGATCGATAATTATTTATAACTATCTATACTGGGACTCATACATGCAATTACAAGTAATCCATAATAATATTTTAAATTTTGAAATCATATTTATTTTTGGCCAATGAATTTTTTGAAACTGTTTCCAAATGTTTGATTGTCTTTCAATAATTCCGCCTCACTGGCTATCCTCTTCTGCTGCACCGTTTGGGAATCACTGGTTTATAGGATCAGGTGTAGCTGTGATGTAAGAAGTTCACTTCACATGCTTCTGGATGCAATCCCACTGTGTGGCACCTTGGGCAAGTGTCTTCTTGTGGTAGCTCCAAGTTGACCAAAGCCTTCTGAGTTGATTTGGTGGATGAAAACTGAAAACCTGTCACGTGTGTGTGTGTGTGTGTGTATGTTTGTTTGTGTGTCTTTCTTGACATCACTTGATTGTTGTTAATGAATATCATTCATTTCCAATAGTCTACGAAAACACGTCTGGACATGGGTAAATATTACCTTGCTTGGAAATGGGCGAAGATTAGTGACAGGAAGGGCATCTAACCACAAAAAATCTGCTCCAATAAACTCCATCCAACTTGTGTGAATAGAAAAAGTGGGCATTAAAACGATGTGATCATGTGAAAACTGATGAAAGGTCATGATTGATGATTACAAATACAAATATTTCCAACCTATTTTTAAAAATAGGAGAAAACCACATTTCATATGTTCTCAATTGTCTTTCTGTTTTTTAGCTAACTTCTTCTGTAAAGTCTTGGATACCATGAATTCACAAAGCTGGAGTCCTATCCCACTTGTATTTCTTTCTAGAGCACTAACAAAGCTACCTCAGTCTCCTTTATTAGATAAACCTGCCATTGTAAACATACGGTAAATTATCTATTTATGTGTATCATCTATCTTACATGTACCTTTCATTATCCCTATTAACTTCACCTTTTCTTTCATTTCATTTTTTTTTTTTTTTGCTTGTTTTTATTCTTATGTTGAAATGTTGGATATAAAACTAGATTGACCCTTTAGCATTCAGATTTCTTTGTCAAATGTAATGCTTATTTATTCACGTTGTTCTTGAATTAATCACACATTATCTTGTAGCTTCAAGATTTCAATGTTGTGTTTGTATATTTTTAGAATTACTGCTCTCTTAGTCTTGGTGTGGATTGTGGAGTTCATGTTTCCTCCATGTGAGCAGGGTAGTGCCTTTTTCATATACAGTACAACATGTTTGGAGGGCCCAACTTTGTAGACAGGTTGCCTTCATATGGCTGAGAAGTCATTAAACTGAAGTGGGAATGTGTATGTGTACTTGCCAACCATATTGTCTTGGGTTTAGTCCTGCTGCACAGCACCTTGGGAGAGTCTTGTGAGTGGATTTGGTTAATGGAAACTAAAAGAAACTTGTGTGTGTGTGTGTGAGCTTGCATGTATGTGCCCCTTTGTCATGACATCTTGTGATGATTGTAAATGAGCATCACCATTATATAAACAATGTTGTTTGTTCCCAGTCTCCCATGAGAGACATATCTAACCATGGGAAATATTGAACTTGCATTGGAAACAGGTAGGGATTAGCAACAGAAATTCTGTCCAACCCCTACAAGCATAGAAAAGTGGATTTTAAAATAATTATGGTGATTCCATGATTTCTTACAAAAATAATCTTTGGGTTTTTTTTTTTCATTTCTTTCCCGATATTTACAACAGTGAGATAGTTGTGACATGCCAACGAACTGTTGAAACTTACATACGAGGTGCCACTCAGTGTTTTCTGGCAGAAGCACTTATCAATCTGTTGGACTTTGTAAGTTTTCTTCTACATTGGAAAAGCAAAATGTTTTGATTAATATTTTAAAATCTTGTTTAAAATCTCGAGTCACTACTAACAGGAATTGCCTTTTTTCTTTTTTTCTTTTAGTCTTATTAGTAATATCCAAGTTAGATGTAACTTCTATTGAAGAGCTGCTTTAAAAATAGCAAAATAGGAAATTCAAGCTAAATATACAGAGAAGGAACTTTTCTACTGTTAGGATGAATGGTTAAAATGAAAGCAACTCTTTGTAGTCATTATTTTTATTGCCTTAATATTTTGATGAAGATCATATTCAATTTCTTTTTAGCTAGAAATTTAGTCTTTTGATTATTAAGTAAGAAATTAATATAGTTTAATGTCTATACCCTGATTTCCTATCTTAATGGTAGTTTTCTATGCTATTTAGTAATTTGTCTTTAAATTCACTATGTAACTGCTTAGTAATTATTTAAATACTGTTGGCTTGGAAAAGCTATGTGTAAAGAGAAAGGAGAAGGCTAACAATAGACGAATAACAATGTTGAAATATAAATACATGCATTGTTGATTGATTTTTCCTTGTATTGATCTTTTCTAATCAGACATTAGTGACACCTTCAGAGTGGGCCTACTGCGTCTCTGTTTTTTACCGAGATGAAAGCCTACAACGCAACAATTCTCTTTGGAAATGCTATGTCAGATGGCTTCAAAATAACATCACAAGTGATGCTTATGGAACTTGGGCAACAAAACCATTTATTCAAGCTTTGCATGATGCATTTCTGAATTACTTGAAAGATGGTAAGTTATTTTAGCTACTGTATCATTTATTAATACATGGAAATGTAAGATAGTTAGCCGACAGCATTATAAATGGAACAGTGATTTTTCAGAGAAATATAACTGTTGTCTTTGCTTAACACAAGTCAACTTCAATCTAGTTGGCTTACAATCAAAGACATTCTAGCTGTGACCTTTCTGTCTTTTATTCAAGCATAGTTGTCTCAAAAGGTGGCAAAGAGAGTCACACTGTGACTTTGTAACGCTAATCTTTTATACAAAACTTGTAATATTCTTTAACCCTTTAGTATTTGCATCACTCTGTCAAACCTAATGCTTATTTATTCACAATGTTTTCAACTAATTATTTATCATCTTGTAGCAGTGAGATCTCAATGATGTGATTGTGTATTTTCAAAATGATGTTGTAGAGTAAGTGTGAGAGGCAGGATCTGGCCAGTTTCAATATCAAAAAGGTTGACTATTTGAGCTGGGTATGGCTGATTTAAATGCTAAAGTGTTAATTTATCATATTTCACAATTTTCTTGTTTCATTATTATTATGATTTTCGAGACAACATTATATAATGTGATTTAGATGTACTACATATACTAACATAAATATTGGTTTTCAAAGTTTGGAGAGGGACAGTCAAGTGTACTGACCCCAGCCTTCAACTGTTATTCATTTTATCAACCCTGAAAGGATAAAAGGCTAAGTCAACCTTGAAACCCAGAACATAAATACAGACAAAATACTGCTAAGCATTTTACTCGGCATGCTAACAATTCTGCCAGCTCGTTGCCTTATATTAACATAAATATAGTTTTCAAATCTTGGCACAAGGCCAGCAAGTTCGTGGGGAGGGGATAAGTTGATTACATCCACCTCAGCCTTCAACTAGTGCTATTTTATTGACTCTGAAAAAATTAAAAGTTAAATTAACCTCATCAGAATTTGAACTCAGAATATAAAAATGGACAAAATATTTTGGCCAGCATGCTAACGATTCTGCCATCTCATCACTTTCATACTGACATAAATATTGCCAAGTGGTGTTGCATTTCAATGATTAATTATTAAACATACTTTCTTTTTTCTCCTATTTTAGATACTGTTTCTGTTATAGATGGTATTGAAGCTATCAAAATAGTGCGAACATTCTTTTTATGCTGTGATGCAGACATATTAACTTCAAAAGCAACAATGCCATCACCTGATCAAGAGACACAAGGGCGTCTGTCTGCAGACGATTTTCTTTTGCCTTTAATTGATATATTATTATCTTTAAACACTCACTCGTATCTTCCAGTTGGCAAAGCACATCGAGCCTTGCATTTATTACTTGTATTACTCGAGGAATTTGGAATGGGTAAGTGATCTTCCATGAAATGTTGATAATGAAAAACGAACTGTAATGAGTCTGTATTACTATTTATTCACTAAGAGCGGTGAAGATGGTCAGCTGGACAGAACCAAACCTATTTCCTTCATCTTCCTAATCTAAAACAACAGTCACATCCACTTGTGTTTACCATTCATTGCATTCTCTTCTGTTCCCATCCCCATCCATCTGCCATTCTCCTTTCACACTCTTGCAAACTTACCTACCCATTCACCCTATCAAATCCCCTGTAGTACTTCTCTTATTTCCTATTTCTTTACTGCCCACAGAGGGGCTACACACTGAGGGGACAAACAAGGACAGACAAATGAATTAAGTCGATTATATCGACCCCAGTGCATAACTGGTACTTATTAATCAACCCCAAAAGGATGAAAGGCAAAGTCGACCTTGTTGGAATTTGAACTCAGAACGTAGCGGCAGATGAAATACCGCTAAGCATTTCGCCCGGCTTCCTAACGTTTCTGCCAGCTCGCCGCCTTCTCTTCTTTCCACCTACACTCTGACACTTCTTCACCCTCACCTCTCCTTTTCCAACTGGGGTGATGGTGGTAGGTTGCAAGAAAGTGTGTGGCTTACTAGTTAGTCTATTTGGCTCAAGATTGCAAGGTTGTGAGTTCAATTCTTAGCAATGCATTGTGTCCTTGAGCAAGACACTTTATTTCACATTGCTCCAGTCCACTCAGCTGGCAAAAATGAGTTCTACCTGTAGTCCAAGGGGCCAGCCTTTTCACATTCTGTGTCACATTGAATCTCCCTGACAACTGCATAAAGGGTATATCTCTGTGGAGTACTCAGCCACTTGCATGTTAATTTCACGAGCAGGCTCATCCATTGATTGGATCAACTGGAACACTTGTCATCATAACCGACAGAGTACCCAGCCATGGGGGTAAGGACAAACCCAATGACACGTCTGCACACACATATTTATTGTACATATACACATATATACAATGGGTTTCCACTCAGTTTCTTTCTACCAAATTCCCTCATAAGGCACCAGCCTGGAGCTACTGTAAAAGACACTTGCCTCAGGTGTCATACAGTGAGACTGAACCCAAAACCATATGGTTAAAGCAAGCTTCTTAACCACTCAGCCATGCTTGGTCATTTTGTGTTTCAAGAAAAATTCTGAATGTTTTACATTAAATGATATTTTTAGCTTATTTTCTGATAAACGTTTTCTTTTTCATTTCAAGATGAATTACAAAGAGAAGAGAATGATTCTGTCTCAAAATTAATTTTCCATATTGTTACAAAATGTGCGAGTGAGACAGTGAAGTATATTTCCTGTCAGATTACTTACGAAATTGAATGTGTAAGTGACATTATTAATATTTTCTTCATTTAGTACCATTTTCCTTAAGTGCTTTTTTTTCTTCTCTTTAATTCTTTAGCATTTAAACTGGCCATATCTGACCTATATGTTCTACCTGTTTTACATTCAAATTGGCCAGGTCTAGCTTCTCACACCTGCCCTTCAATGTCATTCTAAAAATATACAAACACAACATTGAAATCTTGGAGCTACGAGATAATGCATGGTTAATTCAAAACAATGTGAATGAATAAGTATCACATTTGACCAAGTCATGTGAATGACCAAGTCTCTGAATGCTAAAGGGTCAAGCGTTCTCTGAACCCTTTGCTTGTCTGTTTTAAATGTCCGTGCTTGTTTTTAGACTTAGCCCTCATTTGATACATTCAGAGTGGTATAAATCTTTCTCTGGTGGTTGAAAAAAGTTAGGAATGTCTATTATATACGATGCATAGATGCCAAGATAATATGTCCTGTGTATCCTGTGTCATACATAGAACAAACAAAGGGTTAATTAAGTAAAAAAACAAAAATTAATAAATAAACAACCAGTTACGAAATGAAATTCTTTCCAAATGAGGAAGAAAAGAAATTGCTAATAAGTATTAATTTGTTTAATTGTGTGATTGAACAGTTTGTAACATATCCCACACCTTCATCTGATAGTTTATTTGTTATATTATTTACTTTGAGATGGAATGCAGAGGGTTTGGTAGGCCAATCTCGATCCCTTTGCAGAGCTTACAACATGCTTGACATCACAGGGGTCAGGTTGACGGACAGAAAGTCTGTGGAGGCAGCAGAGTTTGCCTCAAGCTGGCTGTGGATTAGGAGGTGTGGGCCCTGGAAGGAGCAGTATTACCAAGGGCAGTGCTAACTGAACACAAGATTGGTGTCTAGTGTTGAAAGACCCAAAACACCTAATGACCTCAAGAAACATTACTGATGATGTATAGAAAATCTTCAAAGCTTAAAATAGAGCAGTTCCTCTCTCTCCCTCCCTCTCTCTTTCTCTTGTTAGCTACTTCATTTCTTTTACCAGTTATTTGATTTTAATGGCTAATAGATAAACCACAGAAACTCATAACTAATTTTATGATATCTAATGTATTTCATCAGTTGGATCACACAGAACTCCTTCATATCTACTGCCATCTCATCTTGAAATATGTTGAATGGAACCTATGGGATCACATCATTGAAGATATCAGTTTACTGATTTCAACTTGTATTGAACTCCTTAAAAGATCAAGCAAGCCTCCATCAGATGTAAGACCAAATCTATATTTTCTTTCTTAGATCTATAAACAGCCTTTCATTTTAGCATGACATTTTAGCCATTTTAATGTCCGAAATTGTTTTTTTTTTTAATTATTGCACAAGAGATATATTTTATATTATTTGAAACAATCATATGTGTTATGAAATTGATATTAAGATTATGTAATCAATTTTTAATTTAAAATTTGAATCACTTGAAATCATCCACCTTCAATTTCTAAGGGTGACACTTATCACCATAATCATTTAACACCCATTTTCCATGCTGGCATCGGTTCAATGGTTTGATAGGGGCTGGCAAGCTGGGGAGTTACACCAGGCTCCAGTTGCCTGTTTTGGCATAGTTTCTATGGCATTATGCCAACCACTTTATAGAGTGAACTGAGTGCCTTTTGTATGGCACCAGCACAAGTGCTTCCTACATGGTACTGGCGTGGGTACTTCTAATGTGTTACCAGCATCGGTGCTTTTTGCCTGGCACCGTACAATGTTGGATGATATTTTCTTTCTGTTCCTTGTTATTACTGGCTGATATTGTGGTGTACTATTTGTGTCATAACTTCTTTAAAAAAGAAAATCATTTGTTCATACAAGTATGGATAAATAAATACTAAAAAAAAAAAGAAAATGAAAATAAAATTTTTTTAATGACATTTCTATTTGGGAATTATGAAAATTTATTTTTTATTTTGAACACAACTACAGGTTTCTATCTCAAGCCAGATATTGCAGGCCTTCGCAATGAGTCTTTTAGGAACAATAACCAAAATTTTGTATCATAATAAACTCTGTTATTCTCATTGTGAAATTCAGTCAATGTTGAAAGACTTCTCTAAAGATTTTGACAGCAATTACTTGAATCTCATCAAACCCAATTCCCTGGAATGTGAAAACAGGTGAGTAATAATGTTATTAATGTAGACGGGTTGGTTTTAAGCTTAGAAATCCTTACTTTAACCTTGTTTTATTTCAGTAAATTTAAAATCTTTTACATTCATTTTTTTCCCTTCTTGTTAGGGTGGGACAGTTTTTTGTTGGTACACTTGTTTTTTACTGGCGGATCCTCCTATTTTTAAATAACGGATGAAGGTTCCACGACTTTTTGCTGAATAACCTGCACAGACGATTTGTTTATTGTGATCAAATGTTTCTGCTGGACATTAGCTCACTTTTTCCATCAAATCAATATTGTCTGAACAGGTGAACAGTATGTTACATGTCAGACGTTAAAGAGATCACAAAGTAATGTGAAATGAAGTGCTTCCATGAAGCATACAATGCACCATCCAATCTAGGAATTGAAACCATGATCTTGAGATCATAAGTGCAACACCCTAACCGCTAGGCCACACGCCTTCACTTATTTTACTACAGACCATTTAACTGCAATGTAGGACTAGAATCTGTTTTTCATTATCAAATAAACTAGAGAAGGCAGTAGTGTGGACAAAACACAATAACTGTAGTAAAGCTTGAATTCATCACAATATAAACCCTTTCTTCTAATCTCAAAACGAAGCACTTTCTTAAGCTTTGATAAAATCCAATACATTTTCCTGAATGTGCCATTCATTTCGTAACAAATGTTGGGTACACAAGTCTTTATTACTATTTAACATTTAAAAAATTTTATCTTCTGCTAATTAAAGTGAAAAATCGAGCTTTAAAACATTGGTTAGTCTAGTTTTTGAAATATTTATAAAAATTATCTTTATTATTATTTCATATAATGTACAACAGATTAAACTATTGGAAAAGAAAAATTTCTAACATTTGGGTACAACAAGTAACTTTAGATGCCAAGAGCAATCCTAAGTATTCTACCTGTTCCTAATAACACTGTTTTCTGGAGCGGTACTAAACCAGGTGTGATACCTATTTCCTTTATCCATCTATTCCTGTGAGGTGGCAGAATTGTTAGCTCACTGGACGAAATGCTTAGCAGTATTTTGCCTGTTGCTATGTTCTGAATTCAAATTCCACCAAGGTTGACTTTGCTTTTCATCTTTGCAGGGTCAATAAATTAAGTGAAACACTGGGGTCAATGTAATCAACTAGTCCCCTTCCTACAACTATCAGGCCTTGAGCCTTTAGTAGAAAGCATTATCATCATTATCATCATCATCATCAGCATCATCATTGTTATTATTATTATCTGTTTTTTTTTTGTTTTTTTTTAACAGTGTGAAAGATGCTGACAAAAATCAATTATTAAGATACGCATGGGGTAAACTCAGCAGCCTTTATTCCATCAACAGATGGTGGTGTATGCTGTACTTTAGCCAAATTCAAGAAAAGTCAGTCTCTAATTTGAATGAGTCTGAAAAGTTACTCCAACAAACAATGGATGCTCTTTGCCTTGGTTCTGGTGACAGTGCTTTACCAATGCTTAAGTGCCTCGAAAATGATATTGCTCAGGTAAAAATATGATATTGCTTTGGTAAGTGGATATTGTTTTCATTAAGTCATCTGTGACAGAAATTTGCAATGCTTACAAAATAAGACATTCCTTCCTATCTTGAGTTTTATATATCTTATTGCAGCCATTCATTAATCTTTCCTTGGGAAATATATCGAACTCAACTTCAAGCTTCATTGTTTTAATATATCATTGTATTTTTCGTAATAGGTAGCCTCTGAGTCAACTTACTGTGATATTATTGTCAATGCAATGAATGTTGCATGGAATCGCATTGAAGAAGAACACAAGTCCGCAGCTTATTGGCAGTTGTTTGAAGCCTATGTTACTAGTTGCTTCCAAACTGAGACCATCAGATCTGCGCCTGATTCTTCTATCAATAAATTTCTTCAGGAGGTAATGTTTCTTGAATCCTTAATTTTGTATTTTTTTATGTTTCATCTTTCTTCTTTTTTTTGTTTCTGTTGTTGGACTGCAGCCATGAAGGGTCAAACAAATTGACCTCAGTATTTCTTTTTAAGTTTGGTACTTACTTTGTCAGTCTCTATTACTGAACTGCAAAGTTGCAGATATGTAAAAGAAACTGACACTGGTTGTCAAACATAAACACAGACACAGACACACACACACACACTCAAAGGGCTTCCAAACAGTTTCTGTTACCCAAATTCACTCACAAGGCATTGGTGAACCTGTTGAATATATGTCTCTAAGGTGCAGCACAATGGGACTGAACTGAAAACCACATGGTTGCAAAACTAGCTTCTTAACCACACAGCCATATCTGCACCTCTTTTGTTAAGTATTTAGATTCATAACGACTTGCTTTTAATCTTAAACTTTTGAGAATTTTGTGTAAATATTTTTTTTTAAAAATTTGGTTGTTTAAGCAAGAAAGTATATTTACTGCAGAGTTATTTTTCGTTTTGTCTTTAATATTTTCAGTATTGTGATTATGCTTTCAAATGAATTTTTGTTTTGTTCTGATGACCACACAAAAACATATTAAAACTAATCTCTTATCTCCTAATATAATAACGAGTGTAGTGTTTATATATATATATATTTGTACATATATATATACACACATATATATATATATATATTTGTTCAGAATCACACCAGATGTGGAGGAGGAGATGAAATAGCAATTCAGTGAAGGAGAAGTAGTGAGAGAAATAACCCTGACTGAAAGGGAGTGAAAGAAAGTAATAGAAATGAGAGAAAGGAAGGGGTGATAGATAAATAAAGAAGGAAGGGATGAAAAAAATCAGCATTTCATCTCTGTGTGAGTATATGAGTGTATGTGTGTGCATGTACAAGGGAAGTATGTGAATGTATGTGTGATTGTTATGTACCTTATGTATATATAAATTACTACAATTAGCCATCATAAATGATGGCATGTGGTGAGCTATTATGGTCATTGTTTCCAATGTCATTTTAATTTTGTGTCTTTAAGCCTGAAATATTTCTGTGATTGTCAGTTATTTTATTTTTATCATATATTATATTATCGTTTGAAAATGAATGAAATGACTTTTACTGATGCTTCAAGATATAAGATAATCTATGGTTTGTCATGCTTCATATAATTACTTAAACTAGTAATTGCATGAGAAACCTAATTAAAATTAGCTGTCATTATAATTGAAACAGTGTACTATTTGTAAAGGGACTTGACATATCAAATAGATCACAACTCAACTTAATCAACTTTCTTAATTATTTATGAATCCTTTAAATAAATTGATTGCATTAGTGAAGAGGATAATTTTGTTAATCCTTCTTCTTTTAGCTCTTTAGCATTCATCAAAATTTCAAAGCTACAAGATAATACATGATTAATTCAAAGCAATCTGAATAAACAAGCATTGCACATTTGACAGAGTAATTTGCTGAATGCTAAATGTTAAAACCACAATATGATGTATCAGAGAGAAAGAGAGAGTCTGTAGCAAATGATAGTGCTAGATGCATTTCAGCCTTGTTAGGCATTATCAATAACACATACTCACTGCTTATGTGAAATCTGTCACCATAGATATATAATGAAACAGTGAAAAGCAATCATTGGTGTTGCTGGTAGGAACCCAGCTGAATAAAAGCCCATTATATGCAACAGAAGCAGTATTAAATTAAAATAGCCATTTACATAGACTTAAATAATTTGAATGTGTTAGGGAAAATAAGATTTAGTATTTCCTTCTTGTTTTAAACTTTAATGATTTTCATTTGATGTTTCTTCTCATGCAGGAACATTATCTGATTGTCATGTTCAGAATTCAAAGAAATTGTTTCATTTTTATCTAATTTTTTTTTTCTTTGCTAGAATAGTGAACTAATTCTTCAAATAGGAGAGGAGAGAACTGGTATGGCAAATATTTTCATTAAACATTTATGCAAAGTCTTTCAAAGTGATGGAATGATTCAGTATGCTGAAAATTTCACCAGAACTATAATTAATGCTTGTACATATGGAACCGTGTATCGGAAAAATGAAAGGTAGGTTCATGCTCCCACCGAATAACCTTAACTGACCTCTCTCTTGTTACCAATGTCATTTTAATTTTGTGTCTTTAGGCCTGAAATATTTCTGTGGTTGTCAGTTATTTTATTTTCATTATATATTATATTATCGTTTGTATACCATGACCATAATAGCTTACCCATTACTTCCAGACATAATCTTTTATATATCAAGGATTACAATATCCAATGCTTCCTAGCCATGTGGCCTTGGGTTGGTTAAATTCCACTGTGTGGCACTTTGGGCAAAGATCTTCTACACTAGTCTTGAGCCAACCAAAACTGTGTGAGTGGATCTGACAGGTGGAAACTGGAAGAAGACTGTCTTTTATATGTATTTTTTGCATGATGGTTGTAAGTGAGCATCACTGTCATACAAGTGATGATGAGGGCGGTGGCGGCAGCGGCGAACCAATGTTCTGAGGAGGTTCCAAGGGGTCAGTGTTCTGAAGAGGTTGTAGAAGGTTGATGTTCTGGGGTTAAAGGTTAGTGTGGCACTTATTGGGTTGGACACAACAAGGGTGTTATGTAGATTACAGTGATTGTTTTTAAATTTTGTATAGATTCCAAGAGTTTGTTGTGAAGTTCTTATTCTGTTTTATTTTAAGATTCCGACAAGATGTCTCTGCTTTTATTGGCAGCATTCAAAATGAATGTGCCATCAATGAACTCCAATCTAAGTAAGTGACCATCTTCCATTTTGTTCTTCTTGTTTTAGTCACAAAACATTTTTATTATTTGTGTTGTTTTTTATTGTTTTAATTTGTATTCTAAATGAAAACAGTTGAAAATTAGAATATTTTGTTGTCTTTTTTTTTTTTTAGATACTAGAAATATCTAAGATTTAGTACACAGATATTTGTTTCTTAACATTACTAGAAGACATAATTCTGAACTAAAATAAAACAAATTGTAGCTAAATCATAAAAGAATGTATTTATATTTAGTCTTCAACAAAAATTTCCAAAATTAAAAAAAAAATTGAAAATATTTGTGTTGCAGCTTTTCTAAGTGTGATATTGAAGTACGAATGTTGACAATTAACTGGTTAACACAGCTCAATGTCTCTGATTCCAAGCACTGCAGATTAGTACATTCCTTGATTATAGCTTTAATAGAAAAGCACAGAGAAATTAACCAATGCAGATCATACCGTAACTTTGCCAATTCCTTACCACATCGCCTCAAACAAAGGATAATCCAAGCATTAGTTTTGTTCAAAGAATTTATATTAGAAGTAAGTGATGTTCTTTTTAATTTTATTCTCTGATATGAAAGAATTAGAAATTGAATGTTAAATATTGAAAAAAATATTGGTTTCAAATTCTGGCACAAAGCCAGCAATTTCGTGGTGGTGGGTAAGTCAGTAACATTGGCCCCCCAGTATTCAATGGGTAATTATTTTATCGACCGTGAAAGGATGAAATGCAAAGTCTACCTTGGCAGAATCTGAACTCAGAACATGAAGACAGATGAAATGTTGTTAAGCATTTTGCCCAGCATGTTAACGGTTCTGCTAGCTCACCACCAAATATTAAAAAAATAAAATTGGGGTTTCATATTTTGGCACTGGCCAGCAATTTTGCAGGAGGGGTAAGTCAATTATATTGACTTCAATCCTCAACTTGTACTTACTTTATCAGCCTTGAAAAGATGAAAGGCAAAGTCAACCACAGTGGAATTTGAAGTCAGAACATAAAGACAGACAATATGCTATGTTGTTATGCATTTTGCTCAGCATGCTAACAATTTAGACAGCTTGCCACCAAATATTGAAAAAATATTGAAATTAGAAATAACATCATCATCGTCGTTTAACGTCCGCTTTCCATGCTAGCATGGGTTGGACGATTTGACTGAGGACTGGTGGACCAGGAGGCTACACCAGGCTCCAATCTGATTTGGCAGAGTTTCTACAGCTGGATGCCCTTCCTAACACCAACTACTCCGGGAGTGTAGTGGGTGCTTTTATGTGCCACCGGCACAAGAAAACATTTCTGACACTTCTTTAAGGCCTTGACCAAAATAGGTATGATTTATGATTCCCTTTGGTAAAGCCTAATTTATCATGCTATTTACCATTTATTTTCGCATTGCTGGCATGGCTGTGTGGTGAGAATAAGCCATAAGGGTCGGGGTTCAGCCTCACTGAAAGAAGCCCATCGTGTGTGTTTGTGTGTTTTACCGTTTCCTTGCCTTGACTTTGCATGAAAGGTGCAAATAAGGGTCACTACCATGCATGCAGTATCCTTCATTTGCAAACTTCTGTGAAAACATGTCTGGCCATAGGGAAATATTATCTTACTTGGAAAAAGGTGAGGGTTGGCAACAGGAAGAGCATCCAGCTGTAGAAAATTTACCTCAATAAATTCAGTCTGACCCATGCAAGCATGGAAAATCATCATCATCATCATCATCATTTAACATCTGTTTTCCATGCTGGCATGGGTTGGATGGCTTGACAGAAACTGGCAAGGCCAGGGGTCGTACCAGGTTCCATTGTCTCTTGGTTTGGTTTCTAAGGCTGGATTCCCTTCCTAATACCAAACACTCCATAACATTTCAGAACATTTGGTATTTTTTCTCTTTTATTTGCAGTCAAATCAAGAATTTGTCTGGGATTATATTTGGGAAACTCTAATGGTCGAGTGCCAGCCATCTGTTCGCAATATGCTTGACTGGTTGGCACTGTGCTTGATTCTAAAATTTCCTTCTTATGTTTCTCAAATATGGAAACAGTATCAGACGGTAAGTAGCAGAAAGGATTTAATACAAGAAATTATATATTTCTATATAAAAATGTCCAAATTTTATGAGTCTTTGTAAAAAATCTGTGTTGCAATGAATGTCATTGTGTCAGTTACTGTATCCTGTAATCTGTGTTTTAAAGCTTAAAAATGAGATAAAGCTGCCAAATTTGTATCTTCAGTAAATCTCTTCCTCTATGAATAAATAACAAAACATTAGCAGACGTAAAAGGTATCCAGCTGTAAAAACTATGCCTAAGCAGACATCGAGGCTCAATTCATTCTTTGGAAACATTGGATCCTGTCGAACTGTTCAACCCGTGTCAGCATGGAACATCATCATCATCATCATTTAACGTCTGCTTTCCATGCTGGCATGGGTTGGATGCTTTGACTGAGGACTGGCAAGCCAGTGGGCTGCACCGATGTTAAATGCTGATAATTAACAGAAGAGATATATTTGCTGGAGTTGCACTTGAAGTTGTTCATAATAAGTGGTTAATTGCAGAAGTGAAGACTTTCTTAGCCGATAGTGTTCTACATTGTAAAAATTAATTTTGGTTGAATGGATAGGCTTTGAGAAGGGAGTTATACGACTGGCCATTGTTTCAAAACACAAAAATAGAGCCACTGACTTTTATTGTGTCAAAGAAACTTTATGAGACATTAACGAAGCTCTAACCAGGGTTCAGCTGCTGACCTTGTCATAGATAGGGGCCAGTGGTGAAAGTGGATTGGCTAGTAACGCCTCATATGTTGAAGATAAATACTTAAGAAAGTAGAAAAGAGTCTCAAAGAAGATGAATAAATGAAAACATGAACTGTTTTGATGGCATATATATTAGTCTTGTATAATGGCTAACCTGGGAATCTCTTTTAGTACTGAAAGCAGTGAAATGTTCTCCTGCTTTGCAAGCTAGTTTGCCTTAACACCATCTTTCATTCCCCGTTTGAGAGTGGCAAAACAAATACCATGAATATGTAGTGACACTCCTTTTCTCTTTATAAAAATCTGTGACAGCAATGGTGGTGTCTTAGCTGGGGTTGAACATCCTACTTGCCACAGTTAGACTTGTTCCAAATGAATGTACATATTTGCATGCACTTCATGTAGATACTTATTGAGCTAAAGTTTAGTTTCCAGTTATAATTATGTAATTTCTAGTTCTGTATATTATAAATTTACTGTAAAAAAAAAATCTTGTTTCATTTATTCTTTGCTGTTGTTGCTTTCAGTTAGCAGAAACCAGTAGCATGTGTACTTGTTCCTTGCTGAAGATTTTGTCTCATATTGGACCTCGGTTGGAGTCAGAACTTGAACAGGTTCTTTGTTATCCTAATTCATATATTATTTGCTTTATGTTTCATATCAATCAAAACAACTGCTGTTTCCATGTAATTTTGAATATTGGATTACTATTGCGTAGCGAATGCTGCAGAGTAGATACGACCTCTCAGCGAATTAAGTTTCAGTTCTTTGTTGTGTCTTGTTTCATTTTGGCTGATGTTGTCAACTGAAATGACTTGAAGGGCAAGAACAAAAACGGTCCTTTTCCCTGAAGCCATTAGTGCTAATCCCTTATTTATGCACTGTTGAGCAGAAAATATGGTATTTAATGTTGAACTTTGTTCATTTCATCTGTGGAGGAGACATACACAGTTGAAATTTCATAATTCTAGTGAGTCAAATACTGAATTACACAAAATGTCTGACTGTTGAAAAATAATTTCTCATTCTTTTGCAAACAACCAGGAATCTTAATTATAAAGTTCCATCTTATTAAATGTAGAACATGCTATATAAGCTACAAAAAACATTGTTTTTATCATTTCATGTTTCAGAAAAACGAATGCAAAATACAAAAGAAAGTTTTAATTACTGTATATTAAAATTCAAAATATAAACCTAAAATTCATATATTAAACATACAGTTTAATTCTTCATTAAAACATAAACCTTAGAGAACTGGATTAGATAGCTCATCCTGTAATTGACTTCTTGGTTCTGTTTGTAGCTATTTATGTCTTGCCATAGACAACTATATTTTGTATGGTTTATCACTTTAGTCTATTTACGAGGACATGCTGAAAAGTTCCTGGCCTTGGGTAAAATAAAATGCTTATGATTTTATTCAACATATTCCCCTCTCAAATTCACACACTTCTGTTTTTCTAAGCCCCGTAAAAGAACTCAGAAGGTTGTGCTTCTAACCAGGCCTTTCATGATACCCTTAAAGCCAGGAACTTTCCAGCACCTCTTTCATATAATCAACTTTGCTATCTTTTTGTTCTTTAATTATTAGTTTTATTTTGAAGCCATTAACATTATTTTCCTTGTTTATAGACAAAGTTCTATGAGTCTGCCTTTCTGCATTTAATGCCGTTGTGTACGAATCATCACTTCAACACACGAATTTATGCTCATGCCACAAGTTGTAAAATGTTGAAACAATGCGAATCCCTTCAACTGAATCATACCATAAGTAAATTTTCTCTTTTGGAAGGATGTCTTCAATTCACTGATGACAGGTAAGGGAAGTATTCAGATCAAAATACTGATACAATTTACCTCTTAGCATTTACTTCTTTCAGTTATTGGCTTATGGCCATGCTGGGGCACTGCCTTGAAGGGTTTAGTCAAACAAATCAACCCTAGTACTCGTTTTTGAGTCTGGTTTATTCCATTGGTCTCTTTGCTAAACCACAAAGTTATGGGACATAGACAAACTAGCATCAGTCTGTCAAGCAGTGGGGGAGGGCTCACAAGGCATTGGTCAACATTGTAGGATAGGTGTGCAAGGCTGGATCCAGCCTCTCACACCTATCCTACAATGTCATTCTAAAAATAAGCAATTACATCATTGAAATCTGAAAGCTATGAGATAATGCATGATTTATTTAAAACAATGTGAATTAATGAGCTTTACTTTTAACAGAATAATCTGAATGCTGAAGGGTTAATAATAATCGTTATTGAACAGAATTTTCCTTAGTTTCAAAATTAGTTGAAACAAAAGCAGTATATTTCAATAGAAAACATTTGCAAAAAGGTTGATGTCTTTTTTTCTCTTTCCTTGCCGTCATTTACTTGAAATGGTTGTTGTCACCTCTCACATGTGATGTGAGCAGAGAATATAAAAAAATGTCTTTTTATTTTGTGAGGTTTAACCACTGTTAATGGCAGGCCTTTGAGGAATTGACATACATTAGAGGTTCTAAACACAGATTCTTCAGCGATATGATAACATCCTGAATATAAAAGTAACATTGTTTTCATGTTGTCATGAATTGTGCTCATTGTGCAAACCAGCTACTTTGAACATTGTTAATCCCCTTGTAAAGTAATTTGACTCTTGCTGGTAACCTGGTTAGGGTTAGGGTTACCTGAAAGTAATTTGATTACCTGTGTGGGGTGATCACTTACCCTTCCTCTCTAGCAATCTTTTTATTTATATCATTTTCTCTTCACGCTTTCTGATTTTCTACTTAAGAAGTCTGTGTATATATATATCTTTTATCTTTTATTTGTTTCAATCATTGGAATGTGGCCATGCTGGAGTACTACCTTGAAGGGTTTAGTTCAAGCCTGGCCAACTCGAATTACATTGCAGGCCACTTTCATCACAAAGTTTTTTGAGGGCCACTTGAATACTGACAGAATTGAAAGCATTTTATTTTCTCATGCTACTATTAAAATAATGAATGAATGATCGTTGATTCAACATGAAATATTATTTTTAATTTTTGATAAAATTTTTTAAATGTTTGTTTAAATAAACCCATTTCAAGAAAGTATCAAGCGGGCCGCTAGATATAAGTCTATGGGCCGCATATGGCTCGTAGGCCTCAGATTGGCCAGCCCTGGTTTAGTCAAACAAATTGATCCTGGTACTTATCTTTTAAAGCCTGGTACTTGTTCTATTAGTCTTCTTTACTGAACTGCTAAGTTATAGGGATGTCAAACAAACCAATATCAATTATCAGGTGCTGCTAGGGACAACACAAACACAAAGATGCGCATACATGCACACACACAAACTTTCACAAAGTTTCTGTCTACCAAATTCACTCATGGGGCATTGGTTAAACCAAGACTATAGTAGAATACTCTTGCCCATGGTGCCCTGCTGTGGGACTGAACCTGAAACCATGTGGCTGCAAAGCAAGCTTCATAACCACACAGCCATGTCCTTGTCTATATATATTTTCTAGAAAGAATGAAAGCACTTATTTACTAATGCATTTTTAGTTCACTTTTTTAAACTTTTTGCTTTTCACTTCTTATTCCAGTAATGCAACGAAGAACACAATAAAGCTAATGGAATCTTATTTTATGGCAGTGTTTGATCCAATCAGAGATTTTAGCATTGAAGTAAGTGTATAAGTAATGTTTGAATGTATTATGGCATCGAACTGGCCGAATCGTTAACATGCTGAGCAAAATGCTTTGCGGCATTCTATCTGTCTTTATGTTCTGAGTTCTTACCTGGATGAAAGGCAAAGTTGACCTTTGCGGAATTTGAACTCAAAACGTAAAGATGGATTAACGATTCTGCCAGCTCACCACTTTACATGATTGGTGTAAAAGAGTATCATTCATTTCCAATATTTTGCAAAAAAAAAAAAATCTGGCCATGGGAAAAAATATTTACCAGGAAACAGCTGAGGGTTGGTGACAGAAAGAGCATCCGGCCATAGAAAATTCACCTCAACAAATTCATTGGACCCTTGCAAGTTTGGAAAAGTGGATGTTAAAATGATGATGAAAATGATATTTTGTCATATTTGATGAACATTTTTCATTCTCTTTGTAGACTATATTTCATCTTTTACCTAAGCTGACTGGATTAAATGAGGAAGAATGGATTTTACCACAAATGTTCAGTCAAACAGATCCTGCTTGGTCTGATCCTACAGAAAGCAAAGCAAGGCTACTACCTCTCTATAATGAAGACAGAGCTTTGAGCCAGTGCAAGTCAGAACCCTGGAAAGTGAAAATTTCTCGTATGTATTCTTATTTTTTTATTTTCTACTTTTCACTCAATATACTATGGCCATGCTTGACAATCGATGCTGGTGTGTTTATGTCCCCCGTAACTTAGAAGTTCGGCAAAAGAAACCGATAGAATAAATACTTGGCTTACAAAGAATAAGTTCTGGGGGGTTGATTCGTTCAACTAAAGGCGGTGCTCCAGCATGGCTGCAGTCAAATGACTGAGGCAAATAAAAGAGTAAATTATTTGTTATGAGATCACAAAGACATATTTTAATTAAATTAATTTTCTTCAAATCTGGAATGGTAATGTTTTCATTTAGAATATTTCTCTTTTAAAAGATGCCCCTGTGTTGCCAAATGAGGAATCATCTACAGAAGGCCTAGATTTTCAGAAGAAAATAATGCCTTGGCGATTAATGACCCCAGATGTTTTAAATGAGGAACAGCAAGATTTCTTAGAAAAGAAGACCAATGTAAGCCAGTTGGTATTGGTAACCTCACTTATCAACAAAGTTCCAAATTTAGGAGGTAAAGATTTTGGGTTTTTTTTTTGATTATTTATTTATGCCATTGGTATTTTGTTCCAACTCTTTACATTCTGAGCTCAATTCCTGCTGGGGTCAACTTTTGATAACATAAAGTATTTGTCCTGTATTGAGATCTCTATCAGGATAAGATACCAATCTATTGCAAGTAGCATTCCCTGAAGATATGGTAAATATTCACCAATGCCCTTCCTAATGCCAACCATTTTATAGAGTGGAGTGGGTGCTTTTTATGTGGTACCAGCATGGGTGCTTTATATGTGGCCAGTGCCACATATAAATCACTGGTGCTGGCGCCACATAAAAAGCACCCAGTATACTCTGTAGAGTGGTTGGTGTTAGGAAGGGCATCCATTTGTAGAAACCATGCCAAAACAGACAATTTGAACCTGGCCAGCTCTTGCCAAACCATCCAACCCATGCCAGCATGGAAAACAAATGTTAAATGATGATGATGATGATAGATGTACTAAAGTTCATAAAAAGAAGTCTACTTCTCAAATGTACAAAGAAATACTTGCAGTGTATTTGAACCTGAGTTCTGTGTATTGGTATTCTCAATAACTTATTCACTTGTCTGTTTTACTTATTTGGAGATTTTGTTTAATGGAAGCAAAAGTTAATGTTTTAAGAATACATTTGCTTTTCTGTATGTCTGTTAGGTCTTTGTCGAACAGCTGAGGTGTTTGGTATATCAGAATTTGTGATAGGAAGTTTGAGACATCTTGTTGATAAGAATTTCCAGTCTTTAAGTGTTACTGCTGAAAAATGGATACCAATGAAAGAGGTAGGTAACTTTAAGAAGTATATTATTTTTATTATTTTTTATGCTTCAGAAAATAGTTGCAGCCATGGCTTTCTGGTAAGAACTGGTTCTGGGTTTAGTCCCACCTTGGACAAGTGTTTGTGGGTCAACCAAAGCCCTGTAAGTGGATTTGGCAGATGGAAACTGAGAGAAAAGCCCAGCGTATAAATGTGTGTGTGCATACACGTTCTGGTGTTGGTTTGTTTGTGTTCCTGTAACTTGGCTATTTGACAAAAGAGACCAAAACAGTAAATGCCCCGTTTGAAAAGATATAATTACTGGAATTAATTCTTTTGATTAAAAAATCCCTTCAATGTGGTGCTCCAGCATGGCCACCACCTAATGACTGAAGCATGTAAAAGATAAAAGAAGCAGTGTTTGTTTCCAGTTCACTGCATAACCATGTCTGGGCTGTTTATTGTTCGAGAGAGTGGGAGGTTATTACTTTGCTTGGAAAGAGATGAGGGTTGGCACCTGGAAGTGCATCTAGGTCGACTTTGTTTTTCATCCTTTCGGGGTCGATAAATTAAGTACCAGTTGTGTACTGGGGTCGATCTAATTGACTGGCCCCCCCTCTCCAAAATTTCGAGCCTTTTGCCTAGAGTAAAAAAAAAATATGGTACTTCAGACTCTTTGAACTCATACTAGTCATTGGAAAATAAATGTTGGCTGTGTGGTAAGTATCTTGCTTACCAACCACATGGTTCTGGGTTCAGTCCCACTGCGTGGCACCTTGGGCAAGTGTCTTCTACTATAGTCTCGGGCCGACCAAAGCCTTGTGAGTGGATTTGGTAGACGGAAACTGAAAGAAGCCCGTCATATATATGTATATATATATATATGTA
>NC_068991.1:7590399-7593954 GCF_001194135.2 Octopus bimaculoides | reverse complement strand
ACTGGTACTTACTTTATTCTTTCCTACTCTAGG
Organism: Octopus bimaculoides; assembly: GCF_001194135.2. Lineage (NCBI taxonomy): Eukaryota > Metazoa > Mollusca > Cephalopoda > Octopoda > Octopodidae > Octopus > Octopus bimaculoides. Next base: position 7,593,921 of record NC_068991.1, on the reverse strand, counting down.
CACAAGGCACAAAATTTTGGGGGAGGGGTGGGCCAGTCAATTAGATCGACTCCAGTACACAACTGGTACTTAATTTATTGACCCTGAAAGGATGAAAGGCAAAGTCAACCTCGGTGGAATTTGAACTCAGAATGTAAAGACAGACGAAATACCGGTAAGCATTTGGTGGTGGTGATAAGCACAGATTCCAAGCCATACACCTGTAGACATATGGTGGCACTCCGTCAGTTACGATGATGAAGGTTCCGGTTGATCCAATCAATGGAACAGCCTGCTCATGAAATTAATGTGTAAGTGGCTGAGCACTCCACAGACACGTGTACCCTTAACATAGTTCTCAGGGAGAATCAGCATGACACAGGGTGTGACAAGGCTGGTCCTTTTGAATTACAGGTACAACAGAAACAGGAAGAAAGTGTGAGAGAACTTTGTGGTGAAAGAGTACAGCAGGGTTCACCACCATCCCCTGCCGGAGCCTCGTGGAGCTTTAGGTGTTTTCGCTCAATAAACATTCACAATGCTTGGTCTGGGAAATGAAACTGCGATCCTATGACCGCGAGTCCGCTGCCCTAACGACTGGGCCATTGCAACTCCACTGTAGACATATATGTCTACACTATATGGAAGCCAGTCTCACACACACACACATGTGATGGGCTTCCACACAGTTTCCATCTACCAAATTCACTCACAGGGTGTTGGCTGGCCAGGGACTATAGTAAAAGACACTTGCCCAAGGTGCCGCACAGTGGGACTGAACCTGAAACCACATGGTTGTAAAGCAAGCTTCTTAACCACACAGCTATGTCTAATGCAATGTTTTGTTTGTTTTTTAGAAATGAACGCGAAGGCATTCCAGCTAACCTAATCCCCCTCTTGGATGTGTGTGTTGAGATTCCACAACAAGGAATTGTCCGTTCTCTCAATGTTCACGTAAGCGGAGCAATACTGATGTGGGAATATACACGTCAACTTTACAGCTCAGGTGTCATTAACTGAACATGGAGATCCATTGATGCAGATGAATTCAATATCCATTGATATCCAGATGTAAATTATTAATAAAATTGCTGATTATATTGAAAGAGAATAAATTTTTCTGTATTTATTTATTTCATCAAATATTCAGTTGAATTGCCAAATATTTCTTTGTATTGATAAACATTCATTTGTATTTATGTCCATGTTACTTGTGGTCATACTCCCAAAACATCTTCACCACCATCCTCTCTCTCTTTCTGTCTCTGTCTGTCTGTCTGTCTGTCTGTGTCTGTCTGTCTGTCTATCTATCTATCTATCTATCTATCTTCTAAATGGGATAGCCATTGTTCCTCCTCTACAATAAAACACCTGTTTCTGTCTCTCTCTCTCATATTTTAACACCTGATCACCTGAAACAAAACCACTTCCCTCAATACTACTCCTCACTTAGTAGAGGTGTTTTGTCTTGTAAGTTACTTGGTGACCTCACTGGTGCTGGTACCACATAGAAAGCACCCAGTACACTCTGTAAAGTGGTTAGCAATAGGAAAGGCATACAGTTCTATATTTAAGAGATGAGGAATTATGTACATTATTTACATTATTCACATTTGACTGATATTTGTTAACACAATGCTTTTACATGTTACCTGCACAGGAGCCAGTCCGTTGGCCCTGGCAACAACCACGCTTGAATGTTGTTTTTCATGTGCTACCAGCACATGTGCCGGTAAGGCGACGCTGGCAACGATCACGCTCGAAAGGTGCTTTTCATGTGCCACTGGCATGGGAGCCAATCTGTGGCCCTAGCAACGATCACGCTTGGATGTGCTTTTAACGTTCCACTGGCACGACTGCCAATCAGGCGGTACTGTCATCGGCCACATCAGCAATTTTGATTTGTTTTCACTTGCCTCAATAGGTCTTCGCAAGCAAAGTTCATTGTCCAATGAATGAGGGGTACTCATAAGTGGGCCGGTTACACCCCACGTTCAGATGTTCCCCATTTTTTAAAACTCCTTTTAATCATCACATTATATTTCTGATTTCATCTTAATTCATTTGCAAGTTTCCTTTACTTGAATAATTTTTTTCTAATATTTTGCTGTTATATAATGTCATTTATTAATATATATTTTTTTCTTTTTTCTTTTCATTTCTTTGTAATTATGCACAAACTCAATAATTTTATTTTTATTTTCTACTTACTTATATTTCTTATCTCTTATCTTCAGTGTGAAATTATGTCACAGTGCTCTTTGTCATTTAAATAGTGAGTGTGAGAAACCACAAGTACACTAACACTGAAGTAACAAACACTTGTCTGTCTATAAATGTGAACACTATATATATATATATATATATATATACCTTCTCAAATTAACTGTAACAGTTTGATGGTAGATCTATATTTTAACTAAAAGACATTGTTAAATCAGGAAATGGAACCAGCGTTTTAGTGAATTTTTTTCAAGACATAGGGATTATATTTCTAAGTATAGAGTAGAATATCAGGTTCACCCAGGAGAAGTGTAATGCAATATGAAGGTGAAATAGTATTATGTGCTATCATGTATCTTTGGTAACATGAGAGAAATGGCGAATAAACATGGCTGGTTGGAAGCTGGTTGTAGTCATATAACTGGAACTAAATGAAAGTAAACTGAGAATGAAACCTTATGTACGAATACCACTATATGCTTCATACAATGAAATTGTTGTTCCATCTTTATAACAACTGCCAAATATTGCTTTCAAAAAAAGAAAAAAACAAGCAATAAATGTTTTAAGGCCATTTTTTAAATCACCAAATTTCTGTATAATCAAAATTTATGGTGTATTTTGCAACAGCAAACGAGGAGCCACTTCCCTCCACCATCATCATTGAAAGAGCTGATGCAGGTTTTACTAGTGGCTCAGAAAGAAAAAATAAAAAGCTCAGAATCTGTAAGAATCAGTTCCTTGACAGATCAAAGCTGCGATTGATGCCAAAGGTAGACTAACTTCAAATTAAATAATAAAACTTTCATCTGACGTGGTGTTTCCATTATTTTGTCTATCAAATCCTTTATTCTACTTATTTGGTAAGACCTAAGTCTTACCAAATAAGTGACCAGTAAAAAAACAAGAAAAGAAATAGAGGAAATATAGTGATGCTGGTAATAAATATGAACAACAGCACTGAAGGAAAGCACCTCAAGGGTGTATTCTATGTACTAAATACCAATGTTTTGACGATGTGATTGTTTATTTTTAGAATAACATTGTAAAATAGGTGTGAGAGGCCAGATCTGGCCAGTTTGAACATAAAACAGGTAGAATATTTGGGCCAGATATGACCAGTTTAAATACTAAAGGGTTAAAGGTTTGGAATTACAATTTTATTACAAACAAAACGATTGTTAACTTCTATTGATATTTCCAGATATAAAGAATTTTTTTTTTTTTTAATCTCACAAAATCACAAGTATACATATTAATGTAATCCTTCTTTTAAAATAGTGTAACAATACTTTAATAACAAAGATGATAAAAATAGAA
>NC_068991.1:7589426-7589954 GCF_001194135.2 Octopus bimaculoides | reverse complement strand
CCTAAATATTTTAGCTGTTTTGTGTTTAAACTGACCAGATCTGATCTCCCACACCACTCCTACAATGTAATTAAAAAAATATACAATCACATCATTGGAATTTCAAAGCTATAAGATATTGCATGATTAATTCAAAACAATATGAACAAGAGCACTCAGAGAGTGCAAACCTCTGCCAAGGCAACACCAATGTCTTCTCAACGATTAGCCAGAGAGGATTTTTAAAATGAGAATATCTGAAATAAACTAGACTGCTCTCACAAACGAAGATACGAAAATGATTGAAACCATTTAAAAGAATAAAAAAATTATGATCAAGGTGCAGGTTTGACTTTGTACACAAGTGCAGGCATGGCTGTGTGGTCAGAAACATGGTTCTGGGTTCAGTCCCACTGCATGGCACCTTGGGAAAGTGTCTTCCACTATAGCCTCAGACCAACCAAAGCCTTGTGAGTGGATTTGGAAGGCAGAAACTGAAAGAAGCCTGTCGTATATATATATATATATATATATATATATATATATATA
>NC_068991.1:7587212-7588524 GCF_001194135.2 Octopus bimaculoides | reverse complement strand
TATATATATATATATATATATTTAACCTTGTGCTGGACCAGTTAAACTACTTTTATAGATGTTATACTCACAGTGAAGTTATTTCCCTGTATAGGAGAACCTTTCAGTTCATGAAATTGTAATCATTCATGCATAAATCGCTAGTGAGGTAGGTCAGGTTAGATGTATCTGAACTATTCAGTTTTGTATTATATTTACTCAAGAGTAGCTGTGTGGTAGTACGATGGCCTCTCTACTAAAACTAAGTTTCTTTCCTATAAGAAAACAACTGTTGATTCCTAAACAACATAGAATTATTACCTCTTTAAATTACACAAGAAACCTACCCCATAAACCTTTCAACAGCACCAGTCCCTTGCAGGAATTCATTGACCATCCAACTATTAGAAATCATGACGATTTATACAAGTTTAGCATTGAAAATCCCAACTTGTTCTGGTCAAAGTTGGCTATAAGCCGTCTGTTGTGGGATAAAGAATTTGATAGAGTTCAAAAATGTGATTTTAAGACAGGAGAAATTAACTGGTTTATTGGTGGTAAACTTAATGTCTCTGGTAAGTTTTTATTTTAATTTTTTTCCCATTTATTTACTATTCTATAATTTTCATTTACTTTCCACCCTGGAATTCCTAGTTTTACTTACTTTCAGCTTAAAGATTTCATTTTATTTAGTTTACGCGAGATAGTTTTTATATATTTTCATCTCCATAGTTTTTCACTTATATTTCATCCAATTGTTTTTCATGTATTTTCATATAGTTGCTTTATTTTACTCATGCATGCATGGCTGTGTGGTTAAGAAGCTTGCTTTGCAAACCACACAGCTTCAGGTTCAGTCTTACTGCACAGCGCCTTGGACAAATGTCTTCTACTATAACCCTGGGTTGACTGATGCCCTGTGAATGAATGTGTGGATGCCAATTGTATATATCTATATGTACACACACACATATATATATATATATATATATGTGTGTGTGTGTGTATTTTTGCATGCTTGTTCCTGCCTACTGTTTGACAACTGGCAATAGAGATCAACAGAATAGATACCAGACTTAAATAATAATTACTGGGTGGGGGGTGGGGTGATTTGTTTGACTAAAGCCCTTCAAAGGTGGTGCCTCAGCAGGGTTGCAGTGCAATGACTGAAACAAGTAAAAGAGAAAAGATAGAGATTTTATCTACTTTTGCCCTACATAGTTTCATTTACATTTCTTAAAATTAAAAATTTACTTTTCATTTTACAGTTTTTAAAATTTTCTTTCAACAGCTTTATTTAAATTCCATTTTACAGTTTTCTTCCATCTGTCAT
>NC_068991.1:7582819-7584447 GCF_001194135.2 Octopus bimaculoides | reverse complement strand
GCGGGTGACACGTAAAAGCACCCACTACACTCTCTGAGTGGTTGGCGTTAGGAAGGGCATCCAGCTGTAGAAACTCTGCCAAATTAGATTGGAGCCTGGTGTTGCCATCCGGTTTCACCAGTCCTCAGTCAAATCGTCCAACCCATGCTAGCATGGAAAGCGGACGTTAAACGATGATGATGATGATGATGATATATATATACGATGGGCTTCTTTCAGTTTCCGTCTACCACATCCACTCACAAGGCTTTGGTCAGCCCGAGGCTATAGTAGAAGACACTTGTCCAAGGTGCCACACAGTGGGACTGAACCCGGAACCATGTGGTTTGTAAGCAAGCTACTTACCACACAGCCATTCCTGAATACATAAACTTTAAATTTAACAGAATAATCTGAATGCTGAAGAATTAAAGACCATAGAAATGAAATAAACTTGATTAAATGGATTTTTATTGCGAATTTATGACAGATAAGAACAATGATGAAATATGAATGATTTAGGATTTTGTGGCCAATTTTTGTACTTTGCAGTTAATATGGTACGAGAGATGAATGAGCATGGCTGTTTGGGCGTGTTAATTTTGAGAAGATATTTAGAACTGTATTCTCTTACTTTCAAAGTCTATGTCATAATAAAGACAGCTAACAAACTCATTTGATACTCCCTAAATTTCCTCATTTTCCTTTTTGTTCTATAATTTTCTCTCTAATTTATTTTTTTGTGTTATTTTTTTTTTTGCTAGTAAACTGTGTGGACCGACATGCTAAATCAAATCCAAAAAAGATTGCTCTTATTTGGGAAAAAGACGAACCAGGCCAACAAGAACAGATTACCTATCAGTAAGTTTAAACAATCAATATTTTCAGCTGTGTAAAGAAGTACCAAGACATAAACCAACTTTTGGAAAAAAAAAACTGTTGACTAATGTCTAACATGGACATTGTTTTGAATTTTTATTCCAGAGAGCTGTACCATATGGTTAACCAGATGGGTAACATGCTTCTTCAACACAATGTTACTAAAGGAGATCGAGTTGCTATCTATATGCCTCAGTGTCCAGTAGCTGTGGCAGCCATGTTGGCTTGTGCACGAATTGGTGCTGTCCACTGTGTGGTCTTTGCAGGATTCAGTGATAAAGCATTAGCAGGGAGGATTCAAGATGGTCAGTCAGATTTATTTTTAATCACTGAAAAATATTCATTTCACATTTTGTTTTCAATTCATGTATCAAAGAAAATTCATATAAAACCAAAGTTCTATGTCCTTGAATGAACATTGAAATACTCATAAAGTTTGTTTATTTTTTACCTCTCACTTGTTTCATGTGGCCATGCTGGGGCACCACCTTGAAGAATTTTTTTAGTTGAATGAACCAACCCCAGTACTTAAATCTTAAACCCTGGTACTTATTCCATCAGTCTCTTTTGCGAAACCGATAAGTTACAGGGACATAAACAAACCAACATTGGTTATCAGGCAATGGCAGGGGACAAACACAGACAGACGAAATAGCACTAAACATTTTGCCCCACATGCTAATGATTCAGCCAGCTTGTTGCCTTATAAAGTCTGTTAATATTGGTTTCAAATTTTGGCACAAGGCCAGCAATTTTGGGGAAGCGGGGGG
>NC_068991.1:7576583-7582529 GCF_001194135.2 Octopus bimaculoides | reverse complement strand
GGGGGGGGGGGGCTAAGTCGATTACATTGGCCCCAGTGCTCAACTGGTACTTAATTTATTGACTCCGAAAGGATGAAAGGCAAAGACGACCTTGGTGGAATTTGAACTCAGAACGCAAAGACAGACGAAATACCACTAAGCATTTCGCCCGGTGTGCTAACATTTCGTATTTTTTTATTGCCCACAAGGAGCTAAACATAGAGGGGAAAAAACAAGGACAGACAAAGGGATTAAGTCAATTACATCGACCCCAGTGCCTAACTGGTACTTAATTTATCGACCCCGAAAAGACCCCGGCATGCCCACGACCCCGGTGTGCCCACAGCCCCGGCGTGCTCACAACCCCGGCGTGGCATTTCTTCCAGCTTTATGTTCTGAGTGCAGATTCCACTGAGTTTGACTTTACCTTTCATCTTTCCAGGGTTTGGGTTGACGTAATCGACTTACCCTTCCTCTAAAATTGCTGGCCTTGTGCCAAAATTAGAAACAATATTTGAAAATGTGTACATGCATAATTTTCTCGTGATTTTTTTCTTTTTCTTTCTCTATTTGAATTTATATATTCGCTGATTATGTTTCCAGCTCAAGTGAATACAGTGATAACTGCTGATCAAGGAGTTAGAGGTGGGAAAATCCTAGAGTTAAAGAAAATAGTTGATGCAGCTGTATCGAAATGTCCAAGTGTAAAGCAGGTCTTTGTGTACAGACGTACTGGAGGAGATGTCCCAATGGGTAAAATTGATATCCCACTTGAAAAGGTAAATGGATACTTGGAATTTTGGTTTCTAATTTTCCATTAGTTATTTTTTCCTTCAGCAAGCTCGTGTCCAAAGCAATATGCAACACTCAAAACTTAATGATAATAATAATAATAAATGCCCTGATGCAGTACCAGATAGTGGCTCTCATGGCTTTTGATCTTAACTGATTGGAAGTGTTATCATGTATACTGTTTTGTCTTGGTATAAAAGAAGGGCTACAGTGAATATTCTGCTTAATACCACAGGTTTGCTGGTCAGTTGTTTGACCTTAACCAGTTGAGCATGTCCCTTAGTGGCTGACAATATGTGCATCTCTGATCATGAGCAGAAGTAGTGGGGGAGCATCATAGCCATGTGTTGAGAGGAATTCTTTAGGGTTTGGATAATTCACCTCTGGAAACTTGGGTGTTTTGTTCATCATCCTTAAACAAACCTTATTCAGAGACCTTTTGAGTGGGATGGTTTATTTGATCTGGAGAAAATACTAACTGGGCCCAACCTGCAAGGTCATGCACTGTTTATCTTGACATGAGAGATCACCATGTCATGCACATATGGTTGTGATGCATGTATCTGGTGTATCTTTATCAGATGGATAGTCATGATGGATATATTGGGCTTCGTATATTTGTACCCCTGTGTCACTTTGATGGCATACACTGCTCTCTCACTCAATAATAATAATAATAATAATAATAATAATGATAATAATAATAAAAGCAACAACAATAGAGATAATAATAAAATTTGCTTTATGTTTCCCATACATTCTCTTTTAACTGGTTGATCATTAAATGTACACTTAGTTAAGTTATGCTCTGAAGTTTTTGTTTATTATCAGAACACACACACACATTGATAATTGCTTTACTTCTTTTGAATTTTGCAGGCTCTAAGTGAAGTCTCCAAGCCATATTGTAAACCTCAAGAGATGGATAGTGAAGATCCCTTATTTATGTTATACACATCTGGTAGTACTGGGAGTCCAAAGGGACTTGTGCATACTCAAGCTGGTTATTTGCTGTATACAACTGTTACACACAAAGTAAAGGCAATCTTTTAATTTGCAACTCTCCACCACACACACACTGTAAACATTAAATATCTTCTATATGGAGTAAAAAATGGTATGTGGCTTTGTGGTTAGGGTGTTGGACTCATGACATAGAATTGCGGTTTCGAATTCTGGCTTGGGCATTAGAAATTAGAAGAATTGAACAGGAACGGGTAAAATTGATATTATTATGGAAACATATGACGTGGTTTAACATATTTATTTATCTATTGGATAAATTGGATGTTATTGGATGTAATTGGATAAATTGGATGCTAATTGGATGTAATTTTAACCCTTTAGAGTTTAAACCAGCCCTGTCCAGCCAAAATATTCCACCTGTTTTATGTTCAAACTGGTCAGATCTGGCCTTTCATAGCAACCTTAGAGTGTCATTATAAAAATAAACACTCACATCATTGAAATTTCAAAGCTATGAAATGAAGCAGGATTAATTCAAAATGGTGTGAATACATAAGCTTTACATTTGACAGAATAATCTGAATGCTAAAGGATTAAACACTTACCATAGTAATTATATCTAATTTACAGCATGTATTTGATTACCAAATGGATGATATCTTTGGATGTGTTGCTGACATTGGTTGGATAACTGGACATAGCTATGTTGTGTATGGACCACTAAGTAATGGAGGCACAACACTTCTGTTTGAGAGTACACCAACCTATCCAAACCCAGGTAACAAATATTTGTGATTCAAATAATATGTTTATGTTTGTTTCAGATATTTGACTGTAGCCATGCTGGAGCACTGCTTTGTAGGGTTTCAGTCAAACAAATTAACCCCAGGACATTTCTGAAGCCTAGTACTTATTCTATTGGTCCTTTTAGGGGGATACCCAAAATGACAACTGACCAATCGCAAAGCATGAGAACCACTTGTAAACTTGTGGTTTTCTCATGGAAGCATCCTTGTAAGCTGCTTGAAGCATGACAACTGTTTCAGCCACCATTTTTCCCAGCAGAAAACAGAATTTCATGGAAGCATGCTGTTCCTTCATTTCAGCCATTACAAAAATCAATAAACAGAGGAGAAGCACTGCAAAACAAAGATGCACAATGTGGCAGTATGGCTTTATTTCATGCTGCCAGTTGGCAGACTGATGCCTGAGGGTTGCATCAAGTTGCTTCTAGTGGTAAGAGTCTGAACTACAATGGGCTTGTTCCACAGAGAACATTTCTGGTTACTTTTGGGTACCCCACCTTATTTATAAATACACACACACACACACTATATATATATATATATATATATATATATATATGTACACACAGAGTTGGTTTCTTTCCATCTCTGTCTTCTAAACCCACTCACATGGCTTTGGTCAGCCCTGGGCTAATACAGAAGATACTTGCCCAAGGTACCATACACTGGAACTGAACCCAAAACCATGTGGTTGAGGAGCAAACTTCTTGACTGCACAGTCATGCCTGTACCACACTTTTGCCAAACAAGAAACAACAAATATATGGCACAAAAAGATACAACAATTAATAACTTTGTAATAAGTTTTCAATCTTAAACTTGAGAAATATGTCTTCTTGTTTTGAAACATTTTTTGTTTCTTTTAAAGGTCGCTATTGGGAAGTCGTGGAGAGATTTAAGTTGACTCACATATACTTGGCACCCACAGCTCTTCGTTTGTTGATTAAAATGGGAGATTCATGGGTACATAATTATGACAAATCCTCTCTGCGCATTCTGGGAAGTGGTAAGTTCACAACATTTATTTAGAAGAAGGGGAGGAGAAAAAGTTATTGAGAAAGAAATACAGTGAGAGAGTGTGTGTGCATGTGTATGAAAAATAGATAGACAGATAGATAGTGTTGTCACCATAGTAACTAACAAGACTTGATTAAAAACGTAGGAATTTTAAGTGCAAGTCTGTCAACACAACACAGACTTCAAAAGATAATTGTATATATATATATATATATATATATAATACATTTAGTTATCTTTTTAGTTGTTTGTATGTGTGTGTGTGTATTTCTGTATGTTTTTCAACATATAGAAAAACATAGATATTAAAAAAAGATTTTCGCTATAATGACAGTTTGTTGTTGTTGTTGTTGTTGTTGTTGAAAGAGAAATAAGTGAGAGAGAGAGAGTGTGTGTGAAAGAAAAAAATTAAGAAATATGCTTCAAGGTTGTTGTTGAGTAAATCAATATAACCATTGTAGTAGGTTTCTGCTGAAGGATCTATTTCATCTTGATTAGGTCATTACCAGGTAGCAGAGTGACAGGTAGTGACTAGTATTTCTCAAATCGCATCCTACCATCTGAATCACATTGAATTAGATTATTCAAGATGTAATGAATCTGACAAAAAACAAAAATATGAAAAACATGCAATATTTAAACCTTTGATCGCAGGTCTGTCCAATTAGGACCTAACAACAATAACCACTGCCTGTTGTTACTGGATTCTGGTGAGGTAGCTTTGGCTACAGAATTGAACAGGCTGAATGACTGTATAGGATTTCCATTGAAACTGACAGCCGTAAAAAAAACATTTGGTTTCAAAATGCATAACTGGAAAAAAAATATTGCTTTTGTAACTATTTCTGGGAATGTTAAATGACGATGATGATGGATGTGGTGGTGTAGTGGTGGTGGTGGTGGTGGTGGCGGTGGTAATGACGATGATGGTGAATGCTATTAATTAAATTGCTTCTGTTTGTTTTGACTAAATTTTTTGCATACACATATCTAGGGACAGTCTTTAATTTTTTTTTTGTTTTCCATCATTGAAAATTTTAGGAAGAAAATTTCAAAATATTTTCACAAAATGTTACATATAAATCTCATGGAGAAAACGTTTTTGAAATGTCATAATATTTCATATTCTTAAATGTGATAGTATAGAGACAGGCATAGCTAAATGTTTAATTAGCTTGCTTTCCAATCATGCAGTCTTGAAGTCAGTCCCAATGCATGACACCTTGGGCAAGTGTCTTCTATTTTAGCCTCTGGCTGATCAAAGTCTTGTGGGTGGGTTTGGTAAATGGAACTAAAAGAAGCTTGTCATGTATATATGTATGTTCTTGTGTGTTTGCATGTACCCTTGACTTGACATCATGTGATGGTTGTAAACAAGCATCACTGTCATACAAGTGGTGTTGGTCATGTCTGGTTTTATGTGGAATGCATGTCTAGCAATGGAAAACTACTATTTTGCTTGAAAATACATGAGGGTTTGTGACAGTTCGAACACCCAACAATAGAAGGATGTACTTCAACAAATTCTGTCTGATCCATGCAAGCATGGAAGAGTGAATGTTAAATGATGATGAGGACAAGGATGGTGATGGTGATGAGGATGAATACTGTTAATTAAATTGTTTCTGTTTATTTTGATTAATTTTTTTGCATGCATATATCTATAGACTGTCTTCAATTTTTCTTTGCTTTTCATTCTTGGAATATAAATCTTTGTTTTAGTTGGAGAACCTCTTAATCATGAAGCCTGGGAATGGTATTACAAAAACGTTGGAGAGAAACGGTGTGACATTGTCGATACTTGGTGGCAAACAGGTGAGATTAGCAAGTTACCAATTCCTCAAACATAGCAGCAGTTCCCAACCTTTTTTTGCACAGTAGACTGGTTTGATGTCTGGCAATTTTTCCATGGACTGGAGTATCACACACATAACAAAATACAATAAAGTACACGTTGTATATAATTTAATTATTACATATAGAATATGATGCAAAAACATCCTACAGATTGTGATGGTCAATAAATGCTGACAAGTTCCTGGCTTTGAGTAAAAGAAAATACAAGAGGATCAGTTAATTATGATTTTATTCAACATATTCCCTTCTCAGATTCACACACTTATTTCAGTGGTCCTTCAGTTTTTCTAAGCCCTGTAAAAGAACTGAGAGGGTTGGGCCTCCAACAAGGCCTTTCATGATATTCTTAAAGCCAGGAACTAGACTTATCAGTCCTTGGGCTCAAGAGAAAAAGAAAATGTATGTATATTGTTTTGTGTAGCCTCTGTTTTAAAATAATAAAATCAAAAAAGAAAACATTGCTACTCAGTACATGATGATATTAATGACAATGATGATGACAGCGATAGTGGCAGTGATGGTGACGATG
>NC_068991.1:7574598-7576378 GCF_001194135.2 Octopus bimaculoides | reverse complement strand
CGTCTATAATTTTTATTTAATAGTAAAATTAACAGCAAAATATATACACTATTTCAGAAACAGGTGGTATTCTCATTTCCCCAAGACCATCCAATTCCAAAGCTGAAATATTTCCAGCTATGCCAATGAGACCATTCTATGGTGTTGAACCATGTTTGATAGATAAAGAGGTATGTTGCAACACTTCTCAGCAATAATATAACCATCACTAACTTTGAAATTTGTTTTTTATCAAATATCTGGTATTAATAAAAAAGTATAATTTTATTGACCCTTATTGGGTCATTGGGTCATCACTGAAAACATTGTCTTTATCTAAGGCATCAAGAGTAAATTGTATAGAAAAAAGAGTTATGTCATAACATATTTTAGCAATGATATAATGTTCTCTCACTCATAAGGAAAGGCCTCCCATGATAATGATAAAGCAAACCAAAAAAATTATTAACCCTGAGTGGTTCTCTCCCTTTAAAGAGAAACTTCACTTTCCCTTTTATTTCTTATTAAACTCTCTTATTCTGAAAAGAACTGTAGGTGGCAACACCAATAGCCACCAATCAAATTTCTTGTGTATAATTAGCACTAATTTCAAAATTTGATTTTCCTCAAATGCCCAGCATCAGTAAAAATCTACTGACTGTTTTTGGGTCATTGGGTTATCACTGAAGATGTCATCTTTACACAGGGCATCAAGTATAACTTGTATTAAGTAATGAGGCTATCCATCTTCCATTTATTAATCACAATTAGAAATCACAAAACAAAGCATGACAAGGGAAAAACAACTCAACTAAGAAATGAATCCATGTTAAAGACCCAAAAGAATATATGAAGTCTTGTTATACTTCATTCGCCATGTTGCTAATTCTTCCAAATCTTCTGACCTTACATTATATATCATTTAATAACACTGGTTTCTTACTTTAGCAAAAGTTCAATTTATTGTAGCGAGAGTGTACGGTTGGCTGAATTACATCCAATGTATAAATACTGCCAGCCCCATGGTTTCCTCGTTTGCAAGGGGCAAATGAAAGACATAGCATATGTGTGTGCACTCATGATTCTTCAATCTCTCTATGGCTACATTTCCCATTGAATGGCCATGTAACCGAAGCCATGATTTTCATCAATCATGATGGATGAATATAATTTACTGGTATAAACAACATAGTAAAGGCAACGAGCTAGCAAAATCATTAGTATCCTGAACGAACTGCTTTTCAGCATTTCATCCATCATGAGGGGCTCTACCAGGAGCTTGCAGTCTGCTGGCATAACTCTCAGGGTCAGTGAGACCCACAAACCACCTCACTGCAGCAAGAACTGAACCTTCTGGTCTTAAGGATGTTTTAAGAATAATAAAATGGAAAACAGTATTCTATACTGGTTTCTCTTCTTAAAAGTATTGAAAGGTTTTTTTAAAAAATTTTGCTTTAAATTTCAGAATAATGAAATAAAAGGGGACAATAAAGAAGGGCTGCTGTGTATTAAACAACCATGGCCAGGCATGTGCAGAACAATATATGGAGGGAAAACTCATTTCATAGATACATATTTTAAGTCTGACTTAGGTAATTTAACTTTTGTAATATTTATAAATATTCATTAAAATCCAATGAAAATATGGCTATATAGTAGAAATTTGCCTCCTAACCACACGGTTCAGGTTTGTCTCTGTGTATGGCACCTTAGGCAAGTGTTTTTTACTATAGTCTTAGGCCAACCAAAAGCCCTGTAAGTGGATTTGGTAAACGGAAACTGAAAGAAACCAGCCATATAT
>NC_068991.1:7569558-7574563 GCF_001194135.2 Octopus bimaculoides | reverse complement strand
TATGTATGTATGTATGTATGTATGTATGTATGTATGTATGTATGTATGTATGTCTATATGTATATATATATATATGTATGTATGTATGTATGTATATATATATATATATATATATATATATATGTATGTATATGTATATGTGTGTGTGAGTGTGAGTGTCTATAAAAGCTACAGTAAAGTGACAAAATTTACATCAAACTAATCAATAATTAACTAATTAATTAACTGATTAGTTAATGATAAAATTGAACCCAGACACACACACACATTGTAGATATTATAGCATTTTTCTATGACCTTTTCAATGATTTCCAAATGTGGTGCGATGGAGGAAGAAGACAACAAGAAGCAAAAGGACAGAATGAAGCGTTGGACCTTACCTTGCCGACCGCAGCGGGGTACACGATCGCTCCTAATCAGAACACGTCTTTCTCGTAACGTCGCTGTTTTCTCACTGGCCCCACGTGCTAGCCTTCGACCGCGTGTCGCCGACTTCCGATCTGACCCTTCCGGTTTGGCCCTTCCGGTCTGGCTTCACCTCTGTTTGCCTCACCCCTCTCCACCACAACACATAGCTCGTCACAGCCCAAACACCACACCAAATACATAAGTGGTCATAAGAAAATATAATAAAATTCAAGAAAGAAAATAAAACTGACATGGACTATAACCAACAGGTGTGTTTATTCACCAAATGATCCTCCCAAAGTACAACGATATCAGTTTCAGCACATGATTTCATGCTGAGATTCTTGCAAAACAAATTCAAGAATGAAATACCATAGAAGACATTTTATTGAAGGGGAGCAATCATTTGTGAAAATCTAAAACTAATAACACTTTACTCTTTTACTCTTTTACTTGTTTCAGTCATTTTTGACTGTGGCCATGCTGGAGCACCGCCTTTAGTCAAGCAAATCGATCCCAGGACTTATTGTTTGTAAGCCTAGTACTTATTCTATCGGTCTCTTTTTGCTGGACCGCTAAGTTACAGGGACATAAACACACCAGCATCGGTTATCAAGTGATGTTGGCGGACAAACACAGACACATAAACATATATACACGCACAAACATATATATATATAAATATATACGATGAGCTTCTTTCAGTTTCCATCTACCAAATCCACTCACAAGGCTTTGGCTGGCCCGAGGCTATAGTAGAAGACACTTGCCCAAGATGTCACGCAGTGGGACTGAACCCGGAACCATGTGGTTTGTAAGCAAGCTACTTACCACACAGCCACTCCTACGCCTATAAAAAAGATTTTTTTTAAATGTCTTTTCAAAGAATATATTTTCAAGCATTTAAAAAAATTTTATTGTTATTTATTACTTTATATATGTTATATTTTTTTTTCATCTGTAGGTTTATATTTCTCTGGAGACAATGCTATACGATATGAACACGGCTTTTATCGTATTACCGGGAGAGTCGATGATGTCATCAATGTCAGTGGCCACCGGCTTGGTACAGCTGAGATCGAGGATGCCATAGTGAGATTTCTTGGTCTATTACTATTTCGTTCAATATATGTATTTCTGTCTTGCAAGTTACTTGGTCTTAGCAACCTTGCTCATAAAGGCTGGTACTGGCAAAACAGGCTTGAGTGCCTACTCCACTTGATTTATTGTCATTTTGTGTGTGTCACACTGAATATCCCTGAGAACTATATCTGTGGAGCACTCAGTCACTTACACATTATTTCCCCAAGTAGGCTGTTCCATTGATCTGATCAACTGGAATGCTTGTTTTTACTGACTGAGTGCCAGTTTTACCACAAAAGTGAGATGAAATATCAAATTTCAATTTTCTAAAAAAATTATTAACCATCTTTATAGAATTTCTTTTTTCTTTGAAGGCCAACCACTGTGCTGTAGCAGAATCTGCAGTGGTTAGTTTCCCACATGATATCAAGGGAGAAGGTATGTGATATTATTCATAAGTTGATATTGTTGTAGTTTTATTTTTTACTTGTTTCAGTCATTGAACTGTGACCATGCTGGGGCACCACCTTGAAGGGTTTTAGTTGAAAAAAAAAACATCAACCCTAGCACTTACATTTATTATTTCTTTTCTTTTAAGTTCGGTACTTGTTCTATCAGTCTCTCTTGCTGAACTGCTAAGTTACATAGATGTAAACAAACCAGCATCAGTTGTCAAGTGGTGAAGGAGACAAACACAAAGATACACACGCATAGGCATCATCACCATCATTTGACGTCTGTTGTCCATGCTGGCACAGGCTGGATGGTTTGACCGGGGCTGGCAGATATATATATATATCGTATCAGGACAATTACCCCACCATAGGACAATTCCTTCCGAAGACAACTACCCCTAGGACAATTACCCCCTCTCTAATATATTAAGAAGATTTAAATCATCATCTGTTGTCCTCAGGGGTAATTGTCCTTGTGGGGGGGGGGGCTATTGTCCTAGACTCATATATCATCATCATCATTGTTTAATGTCCGCCTTCCCTGCTGGCATGGGTTGGATAGTTCTTCGACAGGAGCTGGCCAGGTAGGAGACCAAAAGATGAAACCAAAAGGTCATCATCTGTGAGTGTGTGTGTGTGTTTGTTTACATCTGTACTCTGTGAAAGTTGCTATGAGCAGCATTATTGTTGTTGTTTGTTATCAACAAACTATCTGCTCACCTCATGCCCTTAAAGACATGTTGAAATAAAAAAATCCAGAAACACAGAGAAGGATTATTAGTGACAGGAATAACATCCAGTTGTAAAACAGCTCCTCAATCATATATTCATCTAACCCATGCTACAATGGAAAAATGGATGTAAAAACAAATGAAAACAAAAAGAAAAAAGGTGTATATTTGATTTAATTATAGCAATAAAGTCATGCTTTTTCATAAATATGCATGTTTTTCAAAATATTCTTTCGAGTTTTACAATAATTATTTTGTTTCTTTTTTTGTAATCTTAAATTCCAGGCATCCATGCATTTGTAGTTCTCAAAGATGACATAACTGAAAATGCTGAAGAAATTCAAGATGAACTAAAGCTAATAGTAAAAAAACAAATAACAAGTTTTGCCCAACCAGATATTATTCAGGTAAATTACTCTGTGTGTGTGTGTGTGTGTGTGTCTGTGTGTGTGTGTGTGTGTGTGTGTGTGTGTGTGTGCATGTGCATGCACATGCATGTTTGTGAGTATCTGTGTGTGTATGCGCGCACATGTGCATGTGTGTATGCATATGCATTTGAGTGCTTGTGAGTAGCTACGTGTGTGTGTGTGCGCATGCATGTTTATCATTTATTTTAAACTTATTTCAGTTGTTGGACTGCGGCTATGCTGGGGCCTCACTTTGAAGGGCTTTTAGTCAAGCGAATCGACCCCCAGGACTTTTTTTAAAAAGTCTAGTACTTAGCTTGTTGGTCTCTTTTGCCAGACTGCTAAGTTATAGGGATGTAAACAAACCAATACTGGTTGTCAATTAGTAGGTAAGGGATAAATACACACACACACACACATCCAAACACATGGCAAGCTTCCATACACTTTCCTTTTACCAAATTCACTCACAAGGCATTTGTCAGTTTGGGCCAATAGTAGACACTTACCGAAAGTGCCATCCAGTAGGACTGAACTGAAAACCATATGTTTGTGAAGTAAGCTTTTAAACCATACATCCCATGTCTTTAAGAATGAAAAAAATGTTATTGTATACAATTTTGTTCCTTTCATAAATCTAAATCTTATTTTATATTTATATTTGTTTTAGCTCGTGCCTGGTTTACCTCGAACTAGATCTGGTAAAATCATGAGAAGAATCCTGCGAAAAATCGCTCACAAAGAGCAAGATTTTGGTGACACATCAACTCTGATAGATCCAGACATCGTTGAAACAATCATTAAAAGACAACAGATGAATTAAATATCAACTGCTGAAATCTCTTTTGATTCTCCACTAAACTTACGCTTCTATTTTTTGAAGTATTTTACAAAATATTGGATATATATTTTTAAACAACAATGAAAGAAAGATATTAAGCTAGTTTTTTTAACTAGAGTATGTAAAACCATGTTGTCTTTCATTAATTTCTTTCCAGTTAACTTTTCCTTGAAAAAAGACTTTATCTGAAACGTAAAATCTTCCTCTGCTCTCAGCAAGTTCACTGAACTCTTTGTTGATTTTACTAAATAATGCAAGTATTGCTAACACAGATCAACACCAGCCTCTTTGGTGTTAGTTTGATTCTATTAAGTTTAGGAAAAATTTGAGCTACTGTATTAAGCGCTCATCAGTTGTCAAGTGCTCACCAGCATCAGTTGTCAAGTGATGGAAGGGTGACAAACACACAGACATATACATACATACAAATATATATATATATATATATATGACGATATATATATATATATCACAACGTTTTGGTCAGCCTCAGGCTATAGTGGAAGACACTTGCCCAAGGTGCCACGCAATGGGACTGAACCCAGAACCATGAACCGGTATTGAGGAAGGATAGAAAAATAATAGATTTATAAGCCCTAAAATTCACTCCATAATTGCCCACGGGCATATGGCGTAGTGGTTAAGAGCGCGGGCTACTAACACCAAGATTCCGAGTTCGATTCACGGCAGCGACCTGATTAATAATAATAATAATAATAATAATATAATAGTAACATCGTTAGGAATGAGAACCCAGGTTCAAAATTTCCCAGAGACACCTGACGAAGGCTGGAGGGTATATCAGCCGAAACGTTGTGTTAACAACAAACAAGATGAGGACAAATATCCGTCAAATGTAAATAATGTAAATAATTCCTCATCTCTTAAATATAGAACTGAATGAATATATTAGATACTAAATCGCTTACCTGTGCTGAATCCGGCGCCCCCGTCGAGCAGAACTTCAGATAATCGATATATTAGCTACTAAATCGGTTACCTGTGCTGAATCCGGCGCCCCCATCGAGCAGAATTTCAGATAATCGATATATTAGCTACTAAATCGGTTACCTGTGCTGA
>NC_068991.1:7568575-7569548 GCF_001194135.2 Octopus bimaculoides | reverse complement strand
ATATTAGCTACTAAATCGGTTACCTGTGCTGAATCCGGCGCCCCCATCGAGCAGAATTTCAGATAATCGATATATTAGCTACTAAATCGGTTACCTGTGCTGAATCCGGCGCTCCCAGCGAGCAGAATTTCAAATAATCGAT
This sequence comes from Octopus bimaculoides, assembly GCF_001194135.2. Classification (NCBI taxonomy): domain Eukaryota; kingdom Metazoa; phylum Mollusca; class Cephalopoda; order Octopoda; family Octopodidae; genus Octopus; species Octopus bimaculoides. Next base: position 7,569,406 of record NC_068991.1, on the reverse strand, counting down.
ATATTAGCTACTAAATCGGTTACCTGTGCTGAATCCGGCGCCCCCATCGAGCAGAATTTCAGATAATCGATATATTAGCTACTAAATCGGTTACCTGTGCTGAATCCGGGGCCCCCATCGAGCAGAATTTCAGATAATCGATATATTAGCTACTAAATCGGTTACCTGTGCTGAATCCGGCGCCCCCATCAGGTTCCAGTTCAGATAATCAATATATTAGCTACTAAATCGGTTACCTGTGTTGAATCCAGTGCCCCCATCAACTTTCAGTTCAGATAATCAATATATAAGCTACTAAATCGGTTAACTGTGCTGAATCCATTGGCCCCATCGAGCAGAATTTCAGATAATCGATATATTAGCTAATAAATCGGTTACCTGTGCTGAATCCGGCGCCCCCATCAAGTTCCAGTTGAGATAATCAATATATTAGCTACTAAATCGGTTACCTCTGCTGAATCCGGCGTTGCCATCAAGTTCCAGTTCAGATAATCAATATATTAGCTACTAAATCGGTTACCTGTGCTGAATCCATTGGCCCCATTGAGCAGAATTTCAGATAATCGATATATTAGCTACTAAATCGGTTACCTGTGCTGAATCCATTGGCCCCATAGAGCAGAATTTCAGATAATCGATATATTAGCTACTAAATCGGTTACCTGTGCTGAATCCATTGCCCCCATCGAGCAGAATTTCAGATAATCGATATATTAGCTACTAAATCGGTTACCTGTGCTGAATCCGGCGCCCCATCGAGCAGAATTTCAGATGATCGATATATTAGCTACTAAATCGGTTACCTGTGCTGAATTTGGCGCCCCCATCCAT
>NC_068991.1:7566759-7567647 GCF_001194135.2 Octopus bimaculoides | reverse complement strand
AGAGCAGAATTTCAGATAATCGATATATTAGCTACTAAATCGGTTACCTGTGCTGAATCCGGCGCCCCATCGAGCAGAATTTCAGATGATCGATATATTAGCTACTAAATCGGTTACCTGTGCTGAATTTGGCGCCCCCATCCATAAAAAGTTCAGATAATCAATATATTAGCGACTAAATCGGTTACCTGTGCTGAATCCGGCGCCCCCATCGAGAAAATGTTCAGATAATCAATATATTAGTTACTAAATCGGTTATCTGTGCTGAATCTGGCGTTGCCATCAAGTTCCAGTTCAGATAATCAATATATTAGCTACTAAATCGGTTACCTGTGCTGAATCCGGCGCCCCTATCAATTTCCAGTTCAGATAATCAATATATTAGCTACTAAATCGGTTACCTGTGCTGAATCCGTCGCCCCCATCAAGTTCCAGTTCGGATAATCAATATATTAGCTACTAAATCGGTTACCTGTGCTGAATCCGGGGCCCCCAATATAGCAGAATTTCAGTTAATCGATATATTAGCTACTAAATCGGTTACCTGTGATGAATCCGGCACCCCCATCGAGCAGAATTTAAGATAATCGATATATTAGCTACTAAATCGGTTACCTGTGCTGAATCTGGCGCCCCCATCGAGCAGAATTTCAGATGATCGATATATTAGCTACTAAATCGGTTACCTGTGCTGAATTTGGCGCCCCCATCCAGAAAATGTTGAGATAATCAATATATCAGTTACTAAATCGGTTATCTGTGCTGAATCCGGCGCCCCCATCAAGTTCCAGTTCAGATAATCAATATATTAGCTACTAAATCGGTTACCTCTGCTGAATCCGGCGTTGCCATCAAGTTCCAGTTCAGATAATCAATATATTAGCTACG
>NC_068991.1:7565503-7566384 GCF_001194135.2 Octopus bimaculoides | reverse complement strand
TCTGTGCTGAATCCGGCGCCCCCATCAAGTTCCAGTTCAGATAATCAATATATTAGCTACTAAATCGGTTACCTCTGCTGAATCCGGCGTTGCCATCAAGTTCCAGTTCAGATAATCAATATATTAGCTACGAAATCGGTTACCTGTGTTGAATCCGGTGCCCCTATCAAGTTCCAGTTCAGATAATCAATATATAAGCTACTAAATCGGTTACCTGCGCTGAATCCGGCGCCTTCATCAAGTCCAGTTCAGATAATCAATATATAAGCTACTAAATCAGTTACCTGTGCTGAATCCTGCGCCCCCATCAAGTTCCAGTTCAGATAATCAATATATAGCCTACTAAATCAGTTACCTGTGCTGAATCAGGCGCCCCCATGAAGTTCCAGTTCAGATAATCAATATATACCTAGTAAATCAGTTACCTGTGCTGAATCAGTTTGAATTATGGAAAAATATGGATAAGTACTATTTTTACTTTGCTAAAGATTTTCTACTATTTGAAAATAGTATATATTCTTGTTTTTTATATTATTCATTTGGTTGTTTAAAGATTATTTTTAATAGATAACTTATTTAATACTAAATTATTTAGAAGTTATAGTTTCATTTCAACATAATATTAGAACTTCGATTTGAATAGTGTTTATATATTTTCGGTTATTTTTGATTAATAATATTTGATTAATAATTAGTCTTTATTGTTTGTAATATCGTTAAAGGTTTTTAAATTAAAACCTTGTATATATATATATATATATAAAGTTTAATCTTTTATTCTTAATAATTTTTTTCTTTCCTAATTCTTTCATTCATATTTTTATTTTTATTTCTACGTTTGTAGAAATAAATATTCTTGTATTTTTTATTATTCAATTGAT
>NC_068991.1:7547188-7564893 GCF_001194135.2 Octopus bimaculoides | reverse complement strand
TATATATATATATATATATATATGTATGTATATATGTATGTATATATATACATGTATGTATGTATATGTGTGTGTGTGTGTGAGTGTCTATAAAACCTACAGTAAAATGACAAAGTTTACAACAAACTAATCAATAATTAACTAATTAATTAATTGATTAGTTAATGATAAAATTGAACCCAGACACACACACACATTGTAGATATTGTACCATTTTTCTCTGACCATTTCAATGATTTCCAAATACACAAGTGGTCATAAGAAAATATAATAGTAGCCTAAAGCAAGAGATGCACCAGGATCTAAAATGCAATTCACTTCAGAGAGAGGGGGAGAAGGAAGGAGGGAGAGAGATAGATTAGCATCATGAGCTGGTTAGTGTGACAGAGTTGCCTCTTAGAAATTATTATCATATTAAAACATCATCTGCAGACATTAATCATTTCGAATATGCTTTGCCACCTTGAGTTGGGTTGAGACAATTTAGAGGCTGGAGATTTGGCATGGCTCACTGAACATTCAGCCTGTATTGGCAACACACTTATTTACCAGCTGATGAGAGGAAACGAGTAGTTCGGAGTATTGGAAATCAAAGCCTTTCAGTTATAATGTGCTATAGATTTGTGGAGGGAACATGTGGAAGGGGTAGGCCCAGGAAAATATGAGATGAAGAAGTGAGAAAAGATCTTCAGATGTTGAGCATCACAGATGAGACTCTTGGCAGTTTGCTGTGCTTGAGAAGACACATCAAAATAAGTAAAACTGTCCTGGCATACAGCCACGGGCCCTGCAGCCATCTCCAGTTGAGCGTTCCTAATCTAGCAGGCTTGTGGGTGCTGGTTGGTATTAGGAAGGGCAGCCAGCTGTAGAAACCATGCTAAAACAGACAGGGAGCCTGGGCAGCTCCTGTCAAACCATCCAACCCATGCCAGCATGGAAAACAGACATTACACAATGATGATGATGATCTATCTACATACACACACATGTATACTGCCATTTATATTTTAGATAAACATCATTGTCAAAAGATCAGAAAATGTTCACTGGCTTAAAGGTTCCCATTATAATGGTAAATCCTATCCATTTGTGAGGACGATGCTTATTGAACAACCTAGGTTTATACCTGGTGTCTGCTGTACAAATGTTAAAGCAACCAAAACGATCAAGTCTCCTTTGGCTCCGTGATGTTCTAATTCTACAATTAGGTTTGTGATGATTCATTTAGCGTAACATATCACCAGTGTTTAATACTGAAATTTTATTGGAAGTAATATTAAAAATACATTTTCAACAATATACTTTAACACAATTGTAACGAAACTGTATATATATATATATATGTAAGTATTTGTATGTAAATAGAAAACAGATGAGCTGATTTTGAAGTAGCATTAATAATAAATTTTTAATAATAAAAAAAAATATATCTCTAGACCTGTTTACTCTGAAAAGTAAAAAAATAAAAACGTAAATAAATTAGAGTGTCACGTTAGTTAATATGGAATCTTTGTTTATATACAAAAATTAATACATTCCTTAAACAACATTCCAAAAACATTAAATAAATACAAAAAAGTGGTGGAAGAATTTACAAGTTTTATGAGAAACTGTTTTCATGAAAGCTAAATCACACTTTCTTTCCTTTTCTTGGTCTGCCAGTGCCCCCCCTGTGTGGTTTCCTCTTAGATTGTTTATCTTTACTCAGAGCAAACGTTATACACTGGTTATCAAGATATTCCAACAGTTTATTAGCAGGACATTTTATATTGGACTCTTCAAGAGTTTTCTTCAAAACATCAAAATCAAGAGGTTCATACATAAGTACTTTTCTATAGAAGTCAGGATTAGTCTGGATAAAATCATTTACTTTACTAAAAAGTATTTCTCCATTCGTCTGTTGACTACTCGTTACTTCTTCTGTCTCGTTAGCAATATAATTTTCTTCATATATCACCACTCCATCATTTTCAAAACTTGAAATATTTATAGGAGATATACTCTCAGCTGATTCTTTATCTGTCTGAGGATTCTTGGGTTCTGGAGAGCTTATTTGGAATCTGTTTGTCTCAGAAATTTCATTATTTGTGTCCATACTTGTGTCTTGTTCGCTATCGCTTTTATACTGATGAGTTCTGATAAAGATGTCTTTAAGAACTTTGATCATATTTTTCTTAGGTCTTGCTTTGCACCCGTATTTCTTCATCTCTTTTTTTAGGCCTGGTGTGGACATTTTATCATAATCTGGCATTGGAGTAAAGGGCGATAGAATACTTTGCTCTTTTTCACCACAGTTTGTTTGATGGTTAACATTTGCTGGAGTTTCAAATTTAGCATTAGGATTAGGTTTCAGATCAATATTTTCAAATGAATCAGATAAAGAACAATTTAATTCAGATCCCAGACAGGACATCTGTTTTACATCTTCTATAATACTTGTGTAAGAACAATCATGTGATGAAGAGTGAGCAAGATTTTGTTCAGCTACAGGAGATAAATCTAGTTTATCTTTACTGGAGTCCAAATTGACTCTGGAATGTGAAGGTATTGGGGAGAATGCTACCAGAGAATCATCACAAAAGTGTTCCCAGACGTCATTGGTGGCATTATGATTTAACTGAAGGTTTTCATTGTTTGTAATTTTTTTATCAGAAGCTGATGGTTCAGTAAACGATTTCACAAGGCAGTCAGAAGTTCCAGTATCCACAGTTTTGTTTCCTGCTGAACTGCAAATCGAGGATTTTGCTGTAATCTTTTTGAATACAAATTTCTTCTTCGGTTTTTCAGATGTTTCCATTTGGTATTCTTTGGCGGAACAGAAATCATTTGAGACATTTGGGGAAAGTTTCTTTAAATCTGCTCTTTCTTCTTCATTTGTAACATCATCGTCAAACTGTTTAGTTTTCCCGTCTTCATAATTATATAAATCATCAGAAATGTTATTAAAAGATGAATTTAAAGAACATTTCTCTGATAATTCCTCCACCTTTGCCATTGTTTCTAAATTACTACTTGCCTCTGTGTTAAGTTTTTCCTTAACTGTTTTTCTTTTCTGTGGTGAGCAAGATTTTCTACTTCGTTTATCTTTGTTCAAAATAAATGTTATACACTGATTCTCAAGATATTCAAGTAGCTTCTTATTTGAACATTTTATTTTAGATTCTCCAAGCCTTTTCTTCAAAACATCAAAATCAAGTGGCTCATACTCGAGTATTTTTTTATACAAGTCAGGATTATCCTGGATAAAACTATTTAATACACTAAAGTGGGCTTTTCCATAAGTTGTTTCATTCATATCATCAGCAGTAAAACTTTCTTCATATATTTCTCTATCATTTTCATAATTTGAATTCTTTTCAGGAGATGCACTTTCAATGGATTCCCTATTTGACTCAGTATCATTAGGTTGTTTGGGGCTTATTTGCAGATTATTTATCTCAGAAATGTCACTATATGTCTCCTTACTTATATCAAGATCACTCTCATTTTTATACTGATGTGTATTTTCATAGCTGTCATTAACAACTATAGTAATACTTGTTTCAGAATTTACTGTGTACACTTTATTGCTGCCATTGTCATTACATAAATTAACAGACGAATTTAATGAGTTGATTGGTGAAAACGGCTCCTCTTTGCTTGTTTCTAACTTTGAATTGTCTGAATTTAAAATTGGAGAACTTCTATTATATAAAGTCAAATGACTGTTCTCTTCCGTTTCAAGTTCTTTCTTAGTTTTCTTCCTATTTAATGGTGAAGAAGACAGAGAACTTTGTTTCCTTTTTCTATTTTGGTTTTGAGAAAACGTCTCTGGTTGATCTTCATTCAGGTTTTTATTTATGTCCTTCACTTCTTGTGTTTTCGGAAAAACTGGAGCAGAAGAATTTAGAAAACAAAATTTCTCTCCTAAATTACAATTAGTCTCTGTAGAAAGAGACAGAGGAACAGTAAGTTCTTTGTTTGATCCATCATTAGATGCCAAAGACTGAGATGTATAAATAATTCTACAAACTGGATCATCTGCAACAGTATTATCTACATTTGGACTATTATTTATTTCGTCACTGTCTTTAATTAAGAAGACATTTTCATGACTAGAAAAGTTATAGTTTGAAATGTCTGGTTTATTTTCTTTGTGGCAAGGAGATATATTTTCCACTATTTGATGAGATGATGTGAACTCTTGTTGGTTATCAAAACTATTCTGGATACTGGTTTTGTTGTTTTCTACAGTTTCTAGCTCATGATCACTAAATAATTCTTTGGACATATTCGACAGATCATCACTTAAACTTAATACGTTTTCCCTGTTGTAATGAATGTTGTCCTTTTCAGGTGTTGTGATATCATCACAATAAGATTTAGTCTCAAGAGAATTGTTAAAAGATTCATCCTCAAAAGGAATTGGAGAAAAATCTTTAATTAACTCAGCATTATCTAATTGGCATTGCTCTTTATTCTCAGAATTATTATTGCTGTTATCAGTTAAATTAGTAGAAACAGGCAAAGTGGATGTGAATGACGGGAGCACATTTTTATTTAACTCAAAACCTTTATCAGTCTCTGGTGAATGAGGTGTATTCTGTGAGGATGTTAAGTCTGATGGAGACTTTTGCAGTGTCATCACAGTATCACAAGGGTTGTCAGTTTTATCAGTGGATAAATGATCAATATTGTAATTAGATTGTGGTTTGTTTGGCTGATTGTCACAGTTTATTTCAGGTAACTGAGCAGATGTTCCAAGTTCAGAAGAGACAGGCACATTTGACAAATAATCCAAATTGCTTCCATTATCACCAGAATATCCATTTAATGAATTTCCCAAAACTTTCGAAGAAGGTGAGATAACATTTGGAGAGGTATTTGTGGAATTTTGAAATTCGGCAGAATCTCTTGTTACAGTAGACTGGTTATCATTCTGAGAATCTTGAGGTTGTTTCTCTATATCTAATATTTTATAATCACAGCTTGGATTTTCTGGACAAATATTTCTGTTTTCAACATCTTCATCTGAGCTTTCAAGTAAATAATCAATCATATCATCAACTGTTTTTAAAGGAGATGGATAAAAACCTGAACTTTGTTGGTTATGATTTACACTGGTTTTTAACATTTTCTCACAGGCATGAAATAATTCAGGCATTTCAAACTCCTGGGAGAGCATCTTTAAGTTGTGTGCTTGAGTTTCATCTATATTTAACTGCCCAGCATAAATATACTTCAGAAACACTATTAACAGATCATGAGATATTTCGCTCAGATGAACAATGGGTGTCTCAAGATGAGTAGAGATTCTGTTTAAAATATTGGGACATCTGATTTGAAGAATTATTTTATGCCCAAAAATTTTAGTTCCATCAGCTGTCATAAACTGAACATCACTAAAACTAGAGTTGTTGACTAATTGACAGAAGTCTGAACTTAAAGATGTTAGTAAACCTGTTGAACACTCTTCATTCATTTCTTTTTGAACATTTGGTGACTCATCTTCGACAGGTGTGTGCATAGAATCATTAGCAGGTTCATTGTCACCTGCCAGCTCAGCTAAGATGAGAGCAGTTTGGCTTGGTGCTACTGGTTGCTGATCATTTTCTTTATCAGCAGAATCAGTTGTATTTTGATTAATAACACTTTCAGTGTTTCTCGATAAACATTTCAATCGATTTTCTACACTTACAACATCCATTTCAATGGGGGGCATCAATGAATTCACATAGAATGGAAGTTTTGAAGAATCTGCCTGAGTTAGTGAAGATTTTAACCATAGATTGGTAGGTTCTGTTGGAGCTAAGGAACTATGTTTATGTCGTTTACTTAAGGAAACATTTTCAAAATTTTCGTTCATAATATTAGCAACTTTTTCTGCATTGCATTCTTGGCGCTCTTCATCTGATAATCTAACTAACAATGGAAGTTGTTTGTTTTTCTGATTTTTTAACTCTTTCAAAACTTCTTTTTTTATATTCTGGATACACCGGCTTAATTGTTCTTCCTGTTTGTTTTGTTCTTCTTGAAGAGAATTAGACATGGCTAGCGCTAACTCAAGTTGATCATCAGGAGCTTTTTTAGACTTGGATGTTTTTCTATTCTTTGACTGCCTTTTGTTTGTGGTCAATCTGCTGGGTTCACCATGGACATTAGTAACAATATGCTGTCCAGGTGCAATAAATTTATCCCTTCCACAGCTTTTGAAATGCAGCTCTCTTAAAGAAAAAGACTTAAATTGCAGCCCACACATAGGACAAATGACTACGGATTCTGTTACAGTGTCAGGGGGAGCTTTTGTATTTTCTGTTTGGTCAATACATGTGTTGATATGCTGAGTTCTGTGTAATGAATTCAAGCAGGTCAAATCTGTTTTACATATACAACACATAATTTTGTCAGATTCTAGAGAGTCATTAGTTGTCAAGGCATTTTCATTCAGTTCTTCATGCAACTTTTGGGCTAATATTTCATCTTGGGATATTTGGCTGTGTTTTGTTTTATTGTCAAATGGCTTGTGGCTGGATGACTGAAATTGTTCCTTAAGACATTGTAGTACATGCTCTTCAAATAATAGAAGGGGAAAATCATCTTCGCATGCAGGACAAATCTTCATTTGTACTTCAGTAAAATCATTGTCTAATTCCAGTTTATTTTGTTGATGGTCAAATCCTGTTTCTGTGGAAGCAATTGGAGATGTAATAGCATAAACAAGGGGAGATGTAGCTGTAGAAAAGTGTGAATCTGCTTCGGTGGGGACATGTGAAGATGTAAGAGAAAAGACATGTGAAGAGGTCCCATTGGAGACATGTAAAGATGGAACATGTGAAGATGCAACAGAGGGTACATGTGAAGACGTAACAGAAGGGATACGGGAAGATGTAACAGAGGGGTCATGTGAAGATGTAACAGAGGGGTCATGTGAAGATGTAACAGAAAGGACATGTGAGGATGTAACAGAGGGGACATGTGAAGATGCTTCAGTGGAGACATGTGAAGATGTAACAGAGGAAACATGAGAAGATGTAACAGAGGGGACATATGAAAATGTAGCAGAGGGGACATTTGAAGATGTTCCAATGGGGACATATAAAGATGTAACAGCAGAGACATATGAAGATGTTTCGGTGGGGACATGTGAAGATGTAACAGAGGAGACATGAGAAGATGTAATAGAAGGGACATGTGAAGATGTAACAGCAGGAACATATTTTCTGGATTCTTTGATATTGAATTTATAACTAATTTTTCTCCTATTTCGTAAGTAAGTCCCACAGCTATTAGATATTTCAGACTGCTCACCTGAAGTGAAAGAAGAGTTTCCTTTTTTCACAATTTCCAAGGGGTCAGAAGGACTTTTGTAGATTGTGAGGCCAGAAAAAGAAGCGTTATTATCTGAACTTTGAACCAATTCAGACAAATTTTGATTTTTTGGCAATCTAGACTTGGGAATTTGTTGATTCAGGGTATTACATAAAGATTTTTCTTCAAGAAACTTCTTATCAAAATCAGGGGTCTTTGATTTAGAATTTACTTTGTTTTTGGTCTCCTTAAGTTGCTTACTTGAAGATTTAACAGATTTGGGCTGAGATAAATGAATTTTTTCAGGTTTCGGAGATGGTGTAACATTTTGCAAATGTGAATCTTCATTTTTGGTTTGGGAAGATTTTCTTGCACGTTTCTTGGAACTTTCTGAATGAGTTACACTTACAGATTCGAGGGAAGTGTTTGTTGATATATTTTGTTTTGTGTTTTTTCTAATTAAAGAATACTCCTTTTTGTGAGGATCGTTAAGTCTCACATAATCAATTTGGTTACGGAGTCTAGATCTGCCTGTACCAATTTTCCTCTCAGGAGTTTTAAAATCAATGGAATCATTAAAATTCACCTCAGGTTTTAAAAACAAACATTCAGTTTGTTTCTCGTTTTCCGTATCTTTACATAATTTTTTGGGGGGAGTTACTTCTTTTGTTTCTTTAGTGATTTTCTTACTTGATTTAGGTGTTCTTCTCACTCCAACCATGGTTAAAATGAAAAGAAATGAAAAAAAGGAGCTGCAAGAAAAAAAAAAAAAAATGAATAAAAGCAAGATGTCATTAAAATTTTTTAAATAAGGGAAAAAGAAATTCAGAAAAAAAAAAAAACTGAACAAAAAACTACATATTCATAAATTTAAACAAACTTACATTTGTTTTTTTTTTATAAGCGTCGAAATGTGTATTGTAAGATACAAATAAAGACGATAATTTACTTTCAAATGCAAACTTGCTGTTAGAACAGCAGAAATATTGGGTAAATTACTCTTTATAAATGGAAAAATTTGTCAACAAACAGCCATGAGACTCAAATCCACATCCCTCAATGACTGGCTGAGTGCTATATCATTAAGCTAAACTGCCTCCGAACAAATTAATCTGCAAATTTAGATGCTATAAAGCTAAAAGCACAACTACGTGTTTATATACATATATAAACAAACTAACATTTTTTCTTTTTATAAGCATCAAAACGTGTGTAAGATACAAATAAAATGATAATTTATTTTCGAACGCAGAAATGCCACAAGGAACAGCAGAAATATTGGGTAAATTGCATTTAAAAAGCAAAAAAGTTTATCAACAAACAGTAACTTTCCCAATACTTTTGCTGTTCTAATGGCATTTCTGGTTTGATTTCTTTATTACACAAATATCACATTAGAATTTTGCAATTCAACATGGAGTGTCCAAAAGAATATGCGCCTGGAGGGCAGTCTTTCTGCTAATATTCTATAATGGCATTGAATGGTAGGTGTGATAGGCTGGATCTGGCTGGTTAGAACATAAAATGGGTGGCATATTAGGGCCAGATATGGCTGGGTTAAATGCTAAAGGCTTAAATCAGTGGCGTCAGTGTCACAGAGGAAAGTTAACGAGAGTTTGTAAGAATAATTACTTAAAGAGAGTAGATCTATTAAATCATTTGAATTCACCTTTTGACCTGGATAACATCTCCTATTCACAGGGCTACTTCCATTTTCATAAGACACTGGAAACAAAGAAGCACCACAAACTTCTGAGTTTCATATTGTCTGAAGTGAAGCTGTTCTGAATGCTAATTCTTCATTTTGTTTATACGTAATCCTTATGTTAGCATGCATGACTTACTTTTTAGTTTCTTGGTATTAATTGATTCAATAATAATTTTTTTTTATATAAATTTTTGCATGAAGTATGAAATAGTTTTAGAATCAACTGGATGTTTGTGTTTACGTTGAGGTCTAGTGGTACTTTCTTTACTTGAACAGATTTTCAGAACAATGCTTAAAAAGAAAAAGACCTTTGTTGCAGAGATAAAACATTATTTTATCTCTTCATTCTGGAAGTTTTACATTTGAAATGATCTTTACCTAATGCTGTCATTATTCATACATCATCCACTAATCCTTCCTCTTGAGAAATTTCAAGATTTCTGAAAATGAAGAGTTTCCCTTTTTTACTATATACCTGGATCTTGTTGTGCTGTGTACATACTGTATGAAATAACAATATCTTACATCATTATCATCATCATTTTAGTATCCACTCTTCCATACTTGCAAAGGTTGGACAGTATTTGTTGAACCAGTTTCTACGACTGGATGCCTTTCCTGTCACCAACCTTCACCTGTTTCCAAGTACTTTCGATAAATTCATATTCTAGAGTTCCTTCTTTTGAGCATACTGCAATAGCTTCTTTAATCAAAGCTCTGCAATTAATTTTAATTTCCTAACACTGCTTTGTTCTCTGCTCTAGTGTCATCTTGCAATAATCTCAAAAGATTTTTGAAATTGCTTTGTTTTGCTTTTTAATACGATTTTGTCCCAAACAAGGCTTGAGGCCACTGTAAGAGGGAAAAGAAGAGGCCTACAAATTCAAAAGAAAGCTCAAAGAACAGAATATCAACAGTGTCATGTGACAATCTGCTCAGGCTGCCTACTGGACCCTAGCAGCGGGAAATTTAGACAGTGTCACGTGACAACTTGCTGGGCAGCCTGCTGGAGCGTAGCAGCAGGTATAAAAAGGGGAATAGAAGGTTCATTAGAGCAATGACCATGAAAATACTTATGGAAAAGACACAACAAAGATACATTTCGATGATTAGCCAAAAACTCCAACCACCAAGTAGAAAGAAGAGGACCCATGTTAACATCTTGATCCCGAATTTTATCAAGAATGTAGACACCCAGAAGAGGTTGTTTGCTGTTTGGGTTTGTCATAATGTGTAGGATGACAACGTAAAAGCAGATGCAAATAAAATATATTTATTTTTATGCGTCTAATCATTATTTGGGTTGAAAACATTGAGAGAACGGCCTTAGACAAATGATAAGAAATCTTGAATGTTTCTGTGAAATTTATGCACGTGGTTATCGTATGAACTGAAAATCCTGTATATAAAGTGAAACAAGGACGAACGGGGTTGCACAATAACCATTTAACCATAAACATCATTAGTCACTTTTCTCTAATGAATTTATTGTTTGTAAAAACATTCCTAACGGACATAACCTTACATTCAGAATAAAAGGAGTTAACTTACAATTGAATGAAATCCTTGGTAGTTTTTTTTTGTTTTTGTTTTGTTTAATTTGTTTTTAGATATCACATTCGATAAAAGCAACTGTCGGTGGCCAGAAATCGCTAATTCCTGAACATGACGATTACTTAAATTGTACTGATTGTATTGAAGTACAATTACTTAGAATGTTAATAACGATAAGGAAATGCATACGTCAAAGAAGGAGTTTTCCTCTTGATCTCTGTTTGTGATAGGAATATACTGGTCTGTTATTCTTTCTGATATCAATATACTGGTACATTATGCTTGCTATTCGGATCTAGATAAGATCTTCAGTTGAGATATGTTTTTAAAAAAAGATGATATTAATAAAAAAACATAATCGGAGGAAATTAAAAAATACATTAAACTTCCCGGTTTTTGTTTGTTTTGAACGATTATTACGCATGCGTGTTTACACGGTGAATCTTAAAATAGTTTCAGCATAAAAAATAGTCCACTTCAGGCAAGTCGATAGGTAAAAGCAGCGAAGTGAGATAATGATTCTCTGCAATTGACACATTGCAAATCATAGACTTAGTATAAAATCTAGCGACTTCTGATTATAACTGTAATTGATATCAATTTTTCCTGCGGCTGCGGGGGAATTGTTTTAGCAAGATACCGTACTGCGGCCAGCTTGTTTGGGGATATTTTTAGATATAATCAAATACGTTGCAACTGTTGTGCATTTTGAGTGTGTTGCATCTACAAAATAATTCTGCTACTAAACAAAATGAAACGTTATTATTAAGATCTAATACAATGCTTCCCGTATTTTTTCGCAAGTCACCCATCCCCAACATACACACAGCTAAAACACTTGAATGCTCCTCGAAATTTTGCCCTTACGCTATAATGAAAGAGAGTGGCTGTATAATTGAATTTAATATGGATGTAAGAAGTTTTATTATTTTAGTTATCAAGCTAGATTTTTATTTAACTGAATAAAACAGAAATAATTATGATTACATGTAAATATGATTAATAAGAATAGAAATATCACACAGACTGCAGTTTCGTTTCCTTATATTTGCAAATTCAGATTAGTCGTCTTATCATAAATATCACCAAAATAAGTCACAACTCCACAAATAAAACCCATATCTTACTTGTTGATCATTATGCATGTACACAAAATAGGAAAACTTTCCCAGATGCAGGAGTGGCTGTGTGGTAAGTACCTTGCTTACCAACCACATGGTCCTGGATTCATTCCCACTGCGTGGCACATTGGGCAAGTCTCTTCTGCTATAGCCTCGGGCCGACTGAAAGAAGCCCATCGTATATATGTATATGTATATATATGTATATGTATATATATGTTTGTGTCTGTGTTTGTCTCCCCAACATCACTTGACAACCGATGCTGGTGTGTTTACGTCCCCATAACGTAGCGGTTCGGCAAAAGAGACCGATAGAATAAGTACTAGGCTTACAAAGAATAAGTCCTGGGGTCGAATTGCTTGACTAAAGGTGGTGCCCCAGCATGGCCGCAATCAAATGACTGAAACAAGTAAAAGAGTAAAGGAATATCTCATATACCCATATCCCCTACAGACATTGTCCACTTGTATCATATTGTTATATAGTATATATATATATTGAAATTTTACTTACAAATATCTCTTGCTGTGTTTTAAAAGGCATTTATCTAATTGTATGTCTTTTAATGCCAAGATGTTGCTCTGTAGTTTCCTGATGAAAGAATTTGAGGTAAAAGATGCTGGAACTGACAATATCTCCTATCCTATTTGTTCACTTTCTATTGGATACCAAAATCTAGAGCAAGACATTTGAGAATGTTCCACATGTATATCACAGAATATCATTTCATTCTCATCAAAGTTTCGAGCAGTGGTCCCTTCCAGTCTGTCAACATCCTGGCAGTGTTTCTTATTACAAAAATCCACAGAATCCAGCAACTGAGCTCCCAGCAGATTATTCTTTTATTCTTTTACTTGTTTCAGTCATTTGACTGCAGCCATGCATCAATTGTCAAGCAATGGTGGGGGGACAAACTGATACACACACACACACAGACATATGACAGGCTTCTTTCAGTTTCCATCTACCAAATCCACTCACAAGGCTTTGGTCGCCCCAAGGCTGTAGTAAAAGAACCCGGAACCACGTGGTTGGGAAGCAAGCTTCTTACCACACAGCCTCTCCTGTGCTTATTTTTTGGTGACAGTCTATAGATGTATTTGTGAAAAGTGCTTCTTCATGCATAATTATGTTTAGTCCATGAAAATGTTCAGATTTTGAATGTTTGTTTGAAGCAAGGCAAAACTTTTCATTGAAGATTTTCTGATTGCCAAATATAATTGTCTAATGCAACATTGCACCTCTCTTTGATTCTAAATGAGGATTTTTTATTATTAAGCCTCGCTTTAAAAGGATCCACTATTGCTCCAACATATTTCTGTATGTGTGCCATGCCTTTGTTGTAGGATGACATAACTTCTTCTTTGTAGAACATTCAAAATCATCTTGGCAATGTAGTTATGCCCATTTCTGAACGAGGCAGCAACATACATGTATCATGTGAAAGTGTGTGGCTTAGCGATTAAAGTGTTAGATTCATGATCATAAGATTGTGGTTTCAATTCCTGGACCAGGCAGTGTGTTGTGTTCTTAAGCAAAACACTTCATTTTACTTTGCTCCTGTCCATTCAGCTGGCAAAAATGAGAAATCCTGTGACAGACTGGCGTCCTGTCCAGGTAGGGAATTTATATGCCATGGCAACTGGGAAGCCAGCCCTTAAGAGTCAGCATGACTCGCGAAGGTAACTACCTTTACTTTATACATGTATCATCATCATAATCAAGATCCCTTAATTGATGCAGCCTTCTGTTGGTGTGCCACTCTAGATGCTTCCATAGTCAGTCATTTGACAACATCCAGGACTAATAGAATACGACAGTGCCAACCTGCTATGCATGACAGAGAACACAACATACATGTGTACACACACAACTGACACAGGTCAACCATGGAAAACATCCATCCAAAAGAAGCTACTGCTCTTTTCTTCTAGAAAAACGTTATAATTTTTCACTGTTTCATTTTGGCTGTTTTTATCAGCATGAGCCTGCCAAGGTCTATGTATACTTCAGCATAACAGAAGCTATGTCTGAAGAGTCATCAGTATTTCTAAATGCAATAATCCAAGTGAATCATTCTGAGTAGTTATATGCCATAATCAGGAATTTCTGATATATTGATCAATGATCTAAAAATACACACACAATCTCTCTCTCTCTCTCTCACACACACACATACACACACATTCGATCCTCTGTACCACTTCTGTTATAATTACTTTCCTGTAATTTGAGTTATGCTCTCAGATACATCTTCATCACCATTTCTCTTTTCCACCTGAACTAACCATGTATCTCTCGTACTGCAACACTCTTGTTCCTGTATCATTGTTTTACCTGTCATCACTTGGCACAAACCCACTTCCCTCTCAGTACAACAACCTTGTCTGGGTTTGCCAGTTACCTGGTAACTTCACTGATGTTGGTGCAGTGTAAAAAGTACTCAGTACTTTCTGTACAGAGGTTGACATTTAGAAGAGCATCTAGCTGTAGAGGCCATGTCAAAACAGACTATGAAGCTTGGTACAGTCTTTTTGCTTCATCATGTTCCTGTTGAACTGTCCAATCCATGCCAGTATGGAAAAGGGACATTAAATGATCCTGTGGCTGCTGATGTGTGTGTGTGTGTGCATATGTGTGTACACACATATATGTGTGTTTATGTATTGTTATATGTGTGCGTGTGTTTGTATATATATATATATAGAGCCTCGGGTCGACCAAAAGCCTTGTGAGTGGATTTGGTAGACAGAAACTGAAAGAAGCCCATTGTATATATATATATATATATATATATATATGTATGTGTGTGTATATGTTTGTGTGTCTGTGTTTGTCCCCCCAACATCGCTTGACAACTGATGCTGGTGTGTTTACGTCCCCGTAACTTAGCGGTTTGGCAAATGTGACCGATAGAATAAGTACTAGGCTTACAAAGAATAAGTCCTGGGGTTGATTTGCTCAACTAAAGGCAGGGCACCAGCATGGCCACAGTCAAATGACTGAAACAAGTAAAAGAATAAAAGAATATATATATATTTAGAGAATGTTAGTTATTGCTGGTTCATAGGGTTTCACATCCATAAAGTGTTTAGCTTTACACACGTCTCATCAGACTCTAATGGCTGGTCTATAACTTAGAATATACTTTTAGATTTATGATTTACTAATGATGTGCATGTGTGTGTGTTTAGGTGTTTGGGCTAAATTTGACGATTTTTGATGTCGCCTTTTTTTCAGGAACAGCTTGATTCAATTGGTGGACAGTCGATGGCATTGGGGAGCATAAAGATTAAAGTTGTAGTTGAGAAAATTTTAGTTGGCATGGAGGACTGGAAGCCTTCTGAATATTGGAGAAGATTTAGCTGTATCTTGAGGATTCACACCAGGTATCAGAATGCAAACATCACCACTGTAAGGCGTGACATGGATTGCTGCAACGGAGCCATCAAAGACATGGCCAGCAGGAAGAGACACAGCAGGCATTCTAACTTGTATCCACATACTGGAATTCACTGCAGGACAAGGTGATGGAAGATCCAAGCAAGGGAATCTGGGCTCTGCTGAAAGAGATGAGTGTTGGAATCATCACCATGGAACTGACCCTGAATGAAGACCTTCATTATCATTTGTAGAAGAAGTGCAATGGACAAAGAGAACTGCTTGAGGAAAGCAAAGAAGCTTGTGAACAAGACGAGGCATCCTGCTGAGCAAGGGATGATCTAGTTCTTCTCAAATGAAAAGAACTTCTGTCAGGACCAGTTGCATAACACCCAGATCAACATGTGGCTTGCCTACAATCCATGTAATGTTCCACATGTGAAAACAAGTTCTCCCAAAATGCGATGGTCTTTGGGAATGTTTCCAGTGCAAGTGACATCCACTTTTAGAGGTTGACATTTCTTTATGGAGCTGTCAGCATCCACCTGCATCACATTACCAAACCAGTGCAGTCTTATCTCTTGCACACTGCATCTAATTCCTCTTATATCCTTATGCCTAACTTCTCTCTCACTACACTAGCATTCTATTGCACATGTACACTAACATCACACACCATGTGGAAAATTCTAGTCTCATTCCTCTAAAGCCTTCGTATGTCCCTGCATTCAGGGTCCATGTCTCACTACCATGTAGAATTGCTGTTTGCATACATGCATCATAAAATCTTCCTTTCATTCAGAGAGAGAAACTTTCGGTTGCCAACAGAGGTAAAAGCTCTCTGAATTTCCTCCATTCTATTCTTATTTTAGCCATTACACTCTCCATACATACTCCCCTACAACTAATTTGGTCCCCTAGGTAGCAGAAATTGTCCACTACCTCTAAAGCGCCTCCAGGGCATTTGAGAAAATCAAATTCTTGAGTAACTGTAGTTTTTATGGCTCCTGTGCATCTTCGACATATGAAAATTACTTTCTCTAATCTTCCTATTATTCCACTGCACCTCTTGTGTGTCCATAGCTTACATACATACATACATACATACATATATATATAAATATAAAATACATCAAGTACAGGACATTTCCAACAAGTGAAAAATACATGAACACATGAGACATAAGTGCAAGACAAAGCACCAAAAAATATACAATAAGAGCATGACATCGCCAATGAGTGAAAAATAAGTAAACACATAATGAGAGACAAGTACTGGACAAAATACCATAAGAAGTCTAACCCCTCCTCAGTTGTCGACTGTTAATTACTCCTTAGAGAGAGAGAGAGGCAGACAGACACACAGGTAAATAGATAGATAGATAGATGGATAGGTAGGTAGGTAAACAGATCTGAATATCGACAGACATTTTGGGAGAGATCAGTTATTCTGTTGTTTCGGACACAAGAATGAAATGCCAATAGATTGGTCCAATCACCATTTAAGAAAGACAAGTATGCATTTTAAAAAAGAAGCCATTTTGTGGAATCAAAACTCTTACACAGTTTCAATTGTTTCATGTATTTTTTTTTTTATTTTCCAGAAACTAATAATGTAAATATATAACAAATTTCAAATACCAACAATTTTCGTTTATTATTATTTTTTTTTTCATTTCTTTTAAATCTCAACAAAATTTATTTTTTAAAAAAAGGAGAAAAGAATTAAAATGCAAAGAAATAATTTTTATTTCACCTTGGAATGCTCACAAGTATTAATAAATAGTTGAGATTCATGTTTTCTTTTCTTCATCTTTTTCACTCAAACTTATATAGCTCCATTAAGATTTTTATTTTTATTTATTTATTTTTTTTTTTACTAACATTAGATGATCTCAAATGAACGAAGTAAAGATCACAAACATAAAATTTCAATGTCTATATTTCAATGTCATTTTTTTTGTTTTGTTTTGTCTTTTTTATTTTTGCTTTTTTTTTCTGTGAAACCAAGAGCTTTTGATATTTGATATCTAATTATGATATACCTGAAAATCTATCTTATATCTTTTATCAGTTGAGGCTGCAACTTCAACCTTTTTTTTTTTCATCTGTCAAGCACATTCGCGCACATTGCTTGCACGTACACTCATACACATGCATGCACACATGCACTCGTTCATACACACACATTTACACTCATGTATACACACACATACACAGAAGCATGACTGTTTCTTTCTAAACATAATTCAGATTATTTTCTCAGATTAAAAAATAATATCTCTTTCCTGATTTGTAGATTTTTTCTTTTTTTCTTTGAGAAATAACAAAACAATTTTCAGAGAAATATATTTTCAAGGTATTATTTCATACAGAAAACTATAATTAAGATATTTTTGCTAGGGTACCTTGAAATTCTCTATACAATATCCTGTATTTCATTACTTTAATCAAAAGCTTTATATATCATAATTGGGTGTATATTTTTTGCTGAATAAAATCACTTCAACTAGGAGAGAGAGAGAGAGAGAGAGAGCGTTTACAATGCAATTTATGATAATAAGTTTGTTAAATGCAAAAGCTTTTAATGAAGGGAGCAGTCTAAAAAAACAGTTGACATTTTTCCTGCTTTGAATCCTTTAATATATATATA
>NC_068991.1:7546139-7546908 GCF_001194135.2 Octopus bimaculoides | reverse complement strand
TAAATATATACACATGCGTGTATACATATATATATATATTTGCATATAATATATATGTTTGTGTGTGTGTGTGTGCATGTATGTATGTATGTAGTTATATGTATATGCAATCATAAATCCCTTCAAGGCCTTAATTTCAATTGCCTTCAATTGAAGTTGAACATCTTAGAATAGTTTTAGTAGTAAGATTAATACCAAAGAAAGTTTATTGTTATAAAAGTTTTCGTTTTTGTCTGATTTTGAAGAGTTTATATTTATTTGCAAAAATTAAATTACTTTCACCACTTCACCTTCTCCAGAGTAATTTCGACCATTCTTTCATTGGTTCCAAGTGAACAATTATTATTTCTCTATATTCAAAAGCAATTGGTTGATTGGTTGGTTAGTAAGTTGGTTGGTTGTTTGTTTGTTTGATTGATTGGTCAATTGAATTATTCTAAAAACACTTTTAATTTATAATTATGCACACTTTACTTTTCACTAAAATTATATAATTATAAACATTTTTATTTATTTTTTGGGGATAAATAATTATGTCATTATGAAATAACTGATTATTTCTTTTACTTAACGAGAACCATAGCATAACTTCCTTAATTCATGAATAAACAAATTTTCTGTCAGCTGTTCAACAAAGGCAAGTATGAAAAAATATTCATAAATAAAAACTGTATTTTTTTTTAATATATTTATATATTATACTTTTACGCAATACAAGTGTTTATATATATATATATACATATATATATATATATATATACATATATAT
>NC_068991.1:7544747-7546123 GCF_001194135.2 Octopus bimaculoides | reverse complement strand
TATATATATATAGATATATTTATATATATGTTTATTTATCCTTCAAAGATATTTTTTTTACTGATTGACATTCTTTTGTTTGTTTCTTTATTTTATATATATATATTTTTTTTCTTTTCTCAATTTCACTTTTAGAAACCAAATAAAAAAAAAAAAAATTATAATCCAGCTTGCAGTTTACTAATCGACAACCCACTGATAAATAAATATACTGTAGACGATCATTGTTATGTATGTGTGAATGTATCAGTATAGATGTGTATGTGTGAATGCATCAGTATAGATGTGTATATGTGTATGTATGTGTATGTATGTGTATAAATATATATATATATATATTCATATATTATGTATGTATATTTATAATATATGTATATATATATAATATATATTAGATATATATATATATATATATAAATATATATATCTACATATATATACATACATATATATATGTACACATACATATACATACATAATGCATTTTCTATGTATATATGTATACATACACACACATACATACGTGCACACACACACATACGTGCACACACACACATACGTGCACACACACACACACACACACACACACACACACACTCAAACATGCACACTATATATAAACATTTATTTATGTATTTGTATCAAATGTATGTATATGTATATATATATATATATATACACACATATACATATATGTATATATATATATATATACACACATATACATATATGTATATATATATATATGTATGTATATATATATATATATATATATATATATGTGTGTGTGTGTGTGTGTATGTATGTATATATGCAAGTAGATGTATGCACGAGTAAATATGCAATTTCACACACAGATAGTGTGTATAATAAATAAATCTATGAGTAACACAAATGCAAATATTAACATTTCAAAATGTTTAAAAGAACAAATAATCAAAGCTGCACATATGAAGTGAAATAAATAGGATTCAGAGGGATGATCACGGATGAATCGTCTTTGATTCATAAAGTCTAGCAATGAAAGAAATTTACAGAAAATTGCAAAATACCATTAAAAAAAAAATAATTAAAAATTATATTTCATTATTTTTGTTTTTGTTTGTTTCTTGTTTTTGTTCTATCCCCGCCCCCTCCACCCCGTCCCTGTTGTATATGCCACATATTTTGGTATATGTAATTGTTAATGCTATTTGCCTGGTTCTTATTCTTTCCAAGACATTCAGTTTTTTTCAAAAAAAAGATGTAATGTAAACATGTCATCTATTTAGTTCATTCAGAGTGAATTTTATTGATTGTGGTTGTCGGTAACAAAGAAATTTTTTTTTAATGTTTGTAGATAATGTGTGTGTGTGTGTGTGTGGCAGGGGGGGGGG
>NC_068991.1:7542977-7543317 GCF_001194135.2 Octopus bimaculoides | reverse complement strand
TATATATATATATATATATATGCATATGTATAGATACGTATACATATGTATATATGTATATGTATATATGTATATATATATATATAAATGTGTGTGTGCATATATATAGATATGTATACATATGTATATATGTATATGTATATATGTATATATATATATGTGTGTGTATATGTATAGATACGTATACATATTTATATAGGTATACGTATATATGTATATGTATTTAAATATATATCATATATATATAGGTATACACATACACACACATACATAAATTTATATAGATATACATACACATTCATATATATGATATATTATATATATATATATATATATATAT
>NC_068991.1:7540955-7542849 GCF_001194135.2 Octopus bimaculoides | reverse complement strand
TATATATATGCACACCCACATATATGCACACATCTGTATGTGCATGTGTATGCATATATACACACACCTATACACACACACACACTCGCACGCACGCGCGCGCACACACACACACACACACACACATGCATTCACACATATGTATGAAAGGAAATTG
Organism: Octopus bimaculoides; assembly: GCF_001194135.2. Taxonomy (NCBI): domain Eukaryota; kingdom Metazoa; phylum Mollusca; class Cephalopoda; order Octopoda; family Octopodidae; genus Octopus; species Octopus bimaculoides. The sequence goes on along the minus strand of NC_068991.1, from coordinate 7,542,692 downwards.
AAGCTAGTCACAAAATTTAAAGCGTGTACTCTCAAGTATTTCAGTTACAATAACTGAAATTCATAGTCTGTTCTGTCAATTAAAAAAAAATATATATAAATAAACCAGTAACAACAACAACAACAACAACAACAGGTAGCTTTACATTACAAATAATTTTCAGGTTATTATATTATTTTTTCTTTTCTCTCCTTACAAATATCTAAAACTTGCTTCACTATGGAAGGCATCATGTATAGATTATCAAAAATGTCTAGTTTTGAGACTGGGGGTATTTTGGTTGCGTGGAAAAGTTGTTAGTAACAGAAGTAGTAGTTGTAGTAGTAACTGTCTTTTGTCCTTTTAGTAGTAAGTAAGTAAGTAATAACAGTGTAAATTAGTGAGTTGCCATTCACCGATTTAGCCTTTTTTTGTGTTCAGACTACGAATCTGATTCGGAGTCATTTCCTTCTGCTGCCATTTGGACATCAATTTCTGGTACATTCTTAATACTCCCTTCGAGTGTGTGCTCGATAGCAACTTTATAATTGTAGTGAGCTATATAGCGTACCCATTTCTCTGGTGGGGTAGGATTGCCACATGATATCGATCGAATCTGGCATTTGGAAACAGTGCTAGCTGGCATGGTAAACTTCACATCGCTGACCATCTCAAGGGAGTCGGGTATTTCATCGTGGGGTCCTAGGTCGAGTCTCAAGGTGAAAAGATGAGTTTTGTAAGCACCTGGAAAATAAATAAGTAAATATATATATATATATATAAGAAATCAGTTAAATATTTATACCATTTTTCATTTTATTGTCATCGGAGCATTGGGTTCAATACCACCCAACCTGAAGAAACATCTGGAAACTTTAGAAATACCCTACAATCTAGGAATTTTGCAAAAATTGGCATTACTTAGGACTGCACACATATTGCATAAAGTACTGTCTGTCTAAGGCCCTTGTAGTGACTTGACAGACAGTATAAAACCCTTGTAGACACAATAGCTTCAATCAACAACATCATGATATTGGATACTTTGTGATGTCTTAAATAATAATAGTTGTCCTTTTAATATTCCACGTTTACTATGCTAGCACAGGTCTGATAGGTTTGCAAAATTTTACTTTGCATTTCCACTCAGTCTTGTAAGACCTTACCCCCACCAACATTGAGATCTGGGCCTCACCAATTGCTTCCACACCTTCTGTGGCCTGCCTCTACTATATATAAACACCACTAACAGTATATTGTATAAATTTGTAAAACCATCCAACCTGCTGATATAGCAATTGAATTAAAAACAATTACGTTATCACATTGACACAACTTCACAACTTTATATGGTAGAGGATAGGTTCAATTGATTTAACCACTATTGATTGATGCTAGAGGGTGATGGCAAGTAAAATCAACTCTGGCAGATCTTGCACACAAACCATACCAAAATAGAACTAAATATCTCAAGGCATTTTGACCAGCACTATGCTGCTATTTCTGGTACTACAACGATTTCTTTTGTCTGAGTGTGTGGCTTGTTTGTAAAGAAAGCATGTCTAACTAACTGAGTAGACTCTCCTTTATTACATGTACTGACTTCACCAATCCCTCTGCAGTGATGAGAGAAGTTTGATTCCGATGTCATTTGAATATAGAAGTAGGAATCACCATAAAGTTTATTTTCAAGATAGGTTTTCCATGATTTAAAAGTAATTTATTTTTCTCAACTCTAAAAAATAAAATATACCAAAA
>NC_068991.1:7529343-7540229 GCF_001194135.2 Octopus bimaculoides | reverse complement strand
GGGGAAATGACCTGAACCTGTTATTTTAAAAAATTCAGACGTTCTAGTATTATTATTTTTAGCGAGGTGAAAACTGGTTATTTTTATAACAGCTGTATAAAACTCAACTATACACACAAGAGTGAGATGAGAAAAAAAAAAAGAAAAACAGAAAAAAACAAAAACAATCCAACACCTTAGGTTGACAATTTTGGGGTGCTGGGAAACTTCTCTAATGACTTTTGAGGCATGCCAGCACCCTTGCAGCGTTGCCGTGGGTGATGGTGAGGATGATGTGCTAGAACAGCCAAGTGCCCTCATGAGCTTCACCAGTTACCTCTGCTAGGCAAGCTGCTGGTGAAGACAGGGATCTTGCAGTCAGTGGTCCGACCCCACCAAATGTCTTGAACACCACATGATGGAAAATGTATATATAAGTTCTTATTGAAACTTCAAAGGGAAGTCTGGTTGTTATATAACAGTGATAAACAGAATCAAAATGGTATTGCTGAAAATGTAAAAAGCAAAATAGCATAACAGAGATAAAGTTGTGAGGTTAAGCTGTTCAAACTGATATGAACGCTTATAGACTTATATAACTTAATCCTTGGTAACTGAAGAATGCCTTTGATGTAAAGAATTTTGAGAAGAACCAAGATACTTTTGATAAAAACAAAAATAAATCTCATTTAAGCAGGAAATGATTGAATTTAAACCAGTTGTGTGGGAATGGTACTCCTCACAGAAGTCTATATTTAAGCATTGCATCTTAGCAAAGGAAACAGATAAAGATGAGAATAGTTTCAGAAATATAGTGAGCGTTTTCATAAAACAAAAATAAAACTTTATATAAACCAAAAATAGCTTTCTCTATCTATAATTTCTCTATCTGTAATTTTTATGACTGTTGGAAATGTTTTGAATAGATTAATATTTTCAGGTTATGGTACTTTTACCCTGGTATAACTTTGAGCACTGAAATATAATTTCAAACAAGAAAGATAGTACAAGGAAGATGCTAAGAGCATGGATTTTGATAGTGGCTTTTGAGAACACCTATATTCCATGGCATGGTGGTGGTCATCAATGTCGTCATCATCATCATCATCTGCTTTGATGTTATTTTTATTATCAGCCGTGTGAACAATAAATTTTTGTTTTGTTTTGTTTTGTTTCATTGCTAGTGCTTCATTTCAGACAAATAAAATCTGTTTTTCTCCATCATTAAGTCATATCATCTAACAATTTTGTCCTGCATGTAAAACTTTACTCAACACATCTTTTCAAGATATTAAGCTGACATAAAATTGAAGTAATAAAGGTTGAAATGAAGTTAAACGTGAACTCATTTAACAATCAGCTTTCAAGCTTCCCTTCTGTAAAGAGAAAGTTACTGTGAAACTAAATTGATAAACAGAAGCTTTCATTTGTTACTTTATTGTTTAAGAGGAATAAATATTTGATTCAACACAACCATAAAGATTAATATATAATCCTATATATATTTCCCTATCAAATCATAAAATGCTGGTTATAGACATAAAATAGGAAAAATGGTGAAGTATTTTAGAATATATCATATTGTGTGCAATCACAGTCGAGGAAATTACAATTTTTGGAGTTAGATAAAAGGAAATTAATGCTGAAATAAAAATTAAAGAGAGCTATATTAAAATTCGTTGAAAAATCAAACTAACCTTGATTTCTTTCTGGTAATCTACTAATCCGCCATACAATTGCATGATAAACATTTTCATATTTTGCTGTGCCTACAGATGCTTCCAGAAGAGCTGGATTAGTGCCACTTTGTGTCATCATTGTCAACCTTTCTAGCCCTTTGATTTTCCCTGGTTTTCTGGTGGCAGATTTAAAGGATCCATAGCCAAATCGCTTTTCATAACGAAATAAATAGATCCAGCAATCAGGAATTGGAAATCTTATTTCAATGTCTTCACATGGAAATTGTCCATGTTTTTTACTATACGCATGGTAACCGGTACACACAACATCACACCGGTATTCAACATGTCTTTCTTTGATACTTCGAAATACTCTTACTATCAAAGGCAACTCTTTATTATCTCTCAGTCGAATACGGAACCTCATTAGTTCAAAATGACATGCATCCAGTGGATGAAATTTAATGGTCCCATCCTTTTCGTATTCTTCTGGCTTCGCAGAACAATGAAACTGAATGTTCTCCGGCTTGATCCACTCTTCTGTTTTGATAGGTATGATATCATGTCGACCAACAACTTCTCTCCCTTTGCGCCGTTTGTCATTAACTCCTAGTTCTACAAATGGCATACCTGTTACAAAAGATAAACAAAAAATTCTTACTCTGGCTTTCTGGGCGACAATATGGCCTCCCGTGTTAATATGTGCTTTGTATTCATCGATTACATCAACAATAACTTCGTCTTTTTGATATGATAATGTTTTTTCTCTGTGAGCAACAATTGCCATTAATGCATCTTCCACCTCTTGTACAAAGGTGATAATTGTCTGTTCACTTAGTGAACCAAATTTAAGAAGCTCTGAGATCTGTGGAGCATGATCTAAAATCATGTTAGCTTTTGGTTTCATGTTTTTCACAAAAGTTGGTGTAATCTTTTCTGTTCGAATTCCAACTCTTTCACGATAGAAAACATACTGAATTTTCAATGTGTGTATCTTTCCATATTGATCATAATGTTGTAGGGCTATTTCAGACAAAGAGTAACAAGGCTGAAGGGGGAGCTCTTGAAATGAATCTTTATCATCTTTGCTATTGTAAAGTTTCAAAACAGGTCCATCATTTTGTTGGACCAATCTCACATAAATTGTCTTCCAGAAACGATTACCAGTCAGCTTCTTCTTCGTTGGCTGTCGAAGCATTAATGTCCATCCGTCCTCTTCCATTTTGGGGTTAAAACTCTCAAGGGGTTCAAGATGTTTTTCTTCCTCTTCAGGTGTGCTACTCTCTGTCGTAGAAACACTCATCTGAGTCTCAGTTCTTGGTTCCTTTACTTTTTCTTCAGTTTCCATCACTTCGAATTTTGCAAAGTTTTCTTCCGGTGGAGAATCTCGATCAAATGGGTTTATACGTGGTGCCATTTGTGGAGATTTGGGCACTTTGGGAGGAGGCGGTAGAGCAACTGATGGCCCCGATTCAACTGGTTCCCTCATTCGTATGGTCAGTTTAAAAGCATCTTTATTATCATCCATATCTGGTGATTCTTTGTCATCATCACTTGAATCGACAGCTGCTGTATGTGTGGCGGCCATGGCACCTGATGTTTCTGGAATATCATCAGGCTCAATGGTTTTGAAAGGGTCAAAAACATCTATAGGCAAGTCAGTTGGATCAATTGGCAAATCTTCCCCTTTACCTAGGAAAATACTGAGATTGTCTGACAATGAACTCTGTGCTTTTTCAAGTTCTTCTACCTGACTCAAAAATGGATTAATAGTTGTCTCTCCAATCATAGCAGTTGCATTAAAATCACTAGACAAAAATGGGTTCTTCTGCTCATTTGTCAGTTCTTGACTGTCCATGTCATCTAATATATTTTGGGGGATATTTTCAGCATCAAAGTTATCATTTTGGAAAGGATTAAAAGTCGAGTCTTTATCAAAAGTTTCCATTGCCCCCCAAGCATTCTTCGCTGAATCCCCTTCAGCAATTTTCTCAGCAGTTTTTGTATTGAAGAAATCTTCATCAAAAAATTCGGCAGTGGCAACAGCTGGAGTATCATTTTGATCTACAAACGGATTGACACTTGATTCTGTAAATAAGTTAATGTTTGAATCTGCACCCTCTCCAGATGAACTAGTAATGTTAGGGCTACTGGCTACAGGAGCAGGATCAGGAGTAATATCAGGCTGTAGGAAAGCATTTAATTTAGAAGCAATATCCTCAGATATTTCTGGTTGTATTAATGCACCCATATTATTAGCTTTATTATCAACAGACTGCCCAAAAGGTGAATCATCTTCAATAGTTTCAAACATTGAAAATGGATTTTTAACATTTACGTGGATAGAAGTTTCCGGATCAATGTTGTCAAAAGGATTAATCTGACTGATTTCTGATTTGGAAATATCAGGGACTTCTTGTGAATCCATTGCTGAAAAGGAACTTGGAACAGGAGTTGTTTGTGGAGCCAAGATAGAAAATGAAGACTCCGAGAAAGGTGCCGTTGTAGGTACAGCAGACGGTTCCAGCATAGGGAAAGCTGAGTTTGTTGTAGGGAAACCAGAATCTGAGAAACAAGTTGATTTTACTTCCTCAGCAAATGGATCTGTTAAAGAATGCAAATTTTCTCCTGAAGAGTCAAGCATTGGTGATGCCGATGCAAAACTGTCATCAATGAGTGAAAAAGGTTTATTTGCATTTGTAGGATGTGATATATCTGGGGCAAGGATTTCAGTGGTCGTGTTTGAAGAAACTGGACTACCAAATGTTGTTGAGAAAGCTTCATCACTGATTAAGAAATCAGCACTAGTCTTCGTCAGGGATGTATCAGTTTCTGCGCTACTTGCGGCTAAATCTGTTACTTCCATTGTCAGCAGTGAACTGTCTTTTGTTGTTGTTGATGTTGTTGTTGGTATTGTTGTCATAGTTATGTCTGTTGGTTGTGCAGCAAACATATCACCAGTCGCATCAGTTGCCATTGGAAATGCATCTTCAGATGTTGGCACAGACATATTTGCAGAACTAAAATCACTTCCTACCCCTGGGAAAGCTATGTCAGTTTTAACTGCTGAGTCTGAGACTGAACTCGGCCAGTCAGTTTCAAATGGTGAACTGGAAAATGGTTGAATAGCAGGAGCTGCTTGAGTGACACTTAATTCAGAAAACGCAAAACTAGATTGATCATTAGCAGAAATTTTAGTGTTCAAATCACTATCTGAAGTAGAGCTAAATTGATCAGAAAAGGCATTCCAGCCAAAAGAAGTTTCAGATGATTCTACATGAACATCTACTGGTTCTGAAATAGTAGTAAAAGGATCAGTTTGTGAAGAAAAGGGGTTATCAACTACTTGATCAGCAATTTGCAAATCCTCCTGTTTTACAAAAGAAACTGATCCTATATCAACTGGTTCTGATGTAGTACAAAAAGGACTATCTTCTAAAGAGTCTGTAGTTTTTTTATCTAATTTATAAGAAGTATCATCGGTATGAAACTCTAATGGTTCAGATATTGTTGTGAATGGACTAGACGTTGGTTTACTTTGATCAGAACTTACTGCAATTTTCTCAACTGCTTTAATTGCTAAAGCGATTGAAGCAAAATCAAGTGGTTCAGAAATAGTTGAATAAGGTTCTGGTGTGGAGGCCAGCTTGTCTGTTTTATCTGGAACGAGACTAGTGTCTGTTGATCCAGCTGGATCAATGAATCCTTCGGATTCTGAGAAGCAGGCAAAATCAGGAAGTTCTAAATTTGGTTGAGTAAATACGGATGCTTCTGAGGAAGCAAACGGATCAACACCTGAAGTTCCTAATTCTTTATCTTTCGTAATATTATTCATGAAAATATTATCTCCAGTATCTTTAGTTTTTTCAATGAAAAAGTCTTCAAGCTGATTTACTTCTTCAGTCTTTTCTGAGACAAAATCAGTGGTCCTCGTTTCTTGTATATTCGAATTTATTTCAAATGCATCTTTGTTTTCACCAAATAGATCAGTATTTGAAGTAGTGAAATCTGCAGGTGATGCAAAAGGATCGACTTTTGAACTCGTGAGCTCTGTAGTCGAAGTGAAGGGATCACCTGTTAAACTGCTAAGTTCTGTAGTTGGTGCAAAAAGATCAGCTGTTGAACTTGTGACCTCTGCAGTTGAAGTGAAGGGATCACCTGTTAAACTGCTGAGTTCTGTAGTTGGTGCAAAAAGATCAGCTGTTGAACTTGTGACCTCTGCAGTTGAAGAGAAGGGATCAACTGTTGCACTTGTGACCTCTGCAGTTGAAGAGAAGGGATCAACTGTTGCACTTGTGACTTCTGCAGTTGAAGAGAAGGGATCAGCTGTTGAGCTAGTGACCTCTGTAGTTGATGCAAAAGGATCGCTTGTTGAACTTGTGAGCTCTGCAGCTGAAGTGAACGGGTCAACTGTTGAGCTAAAAATATCCTTAGTTGGGGTGAAAGGGTCAATATTAGATGGTGTCAAATCAGAAGTGTCAGCAAATAATTCAGAACCAGATCTTGGCAATCCAGGTGAAACAGCTAATGTATCTGATGTGGAACTACCCAAAGTTGATCCCAGAAATAATGATTCTGTACATGCAGGAGAAACAATAAAAGGATCAGATGAGGATATTTCTGTTTGGGGTTTTGGAGAAAGTGAATCTGGAATTGTTTTAGATACACTTGGTTTAACAGAAAATGGATCTTCTAAAACATTATAGGACTGTGTTGTAGTTACTGGATCACTAGAAACTACAAAAGGATCTGTTGAAGGCGATGTTGTTTTTACGGCAAATGGATCAGTGGACTTAATACCACTCTCAACAGATGTAACGAAAGGATCATGCGTCACAACAAACGGATCAGATGGAGTTGCAACTGCTGATTTAACAGTAAAGGGGTCAGATTCTGATTTGGATTTAATAACAATTGAAGAAACATCAAACGGATCGATAATTTTTGGAACAACAAATGGGTCTCCTTCAGATTCTGGGGCAAGTTGGGTGACGGGAGAAAGTGCGGGACTTATAGCTGGGGAAGGTTTTAGGCTAGTTGAAGGGTCTAGTCCTAAAAAGCTATCAACTAATTCATCAGTAACACTCTTGTTGGATAAAGTTAAATTTTCTTCTTCTGCTGCTAAAAAGTCTTTTTCAAATTGAGATTTATGGCTGGAGAGCCAATCATCCGGTTCAGGTGGGGATTCAAAATCTCCCAACCCAAGCCCTAATAAGTCTTGAACACTACCACTTGTTTCAGATTTTTGTTTTGTACTAATATCATTTAATTCTTCAGTAGAGTCTTCGGGATAATAGCTTGAAGTTTTGGAGTATGGAATATTTGATATTTCTTCATCGATTTCTTCTGATTCTCCTTGCTTAGCTCTCAAACCAGCCCAAGAACTATCAGAAGCTGAAGCTTCGTCGTCTTCTCCAAGATTATCACCCTCGTCTTTTGATGCTAATCTATTCAAATTCTGTTGTGTCTTTATGACTGTTTCTTTGGTTCGCTCTAGCATTTGCTGTAAGGCCAGCCATTCTTCAGAGCGTTCAGTTTTATCACTGAATGTTGGATCAACAAATTCTTTCGAAGGAGAGGGTATTGGGGATTTGTTCTTCTTCTTATCTTTAATGAAGTGCTTTGGCGATTTTAGACCAGCTTTATGTTTCAAAGAACTTATAATTTTATGGGCCTTTTTATTAGCAGAAGTTATATGATGTCCAACTGATGGAGATGCACTTGCTGAAGCAGTTGTTGTTGGTTGAGCAGAAGGAGAAGTTGACCGAGAAGTAGCTTTTAAGTTGATTGGTGCAGGTCTTGGAGGAGCAGATCGAGGAGGTGGCCCTGATGGTCGAGGTGGAGGACGTTTCTTAACCAGCTCAAGATTACTCGTTTCATCTCTGTCATGAGTCAAATTTGATGAGTCCTCCCAAGAACCAGCAGACATGGCTAGTCCACTGCTCTTGCCTGAAACAAACAAAAAAAGATTATATGAAAAATTTATTGATAAAATAATTGAAATAATTATAAATTAAACTTACTTAATATTGTAGACCAAAAAATATGGCATATTAGGAAAATGTTAATTTTAATAAGAAACAAAATGCAAAAATAATAAGTAAATGAGTGGAAATCAGACCAGTGAGTGCGTTAAATTAATGAGGCACTAAAAGAGAATGACTCTCCCCAGACACAATAAAATATGCTTCAACACACGAATTCAGATCAAGAATCTTGCAAACCACATTAAAAAAAAACGAAATAAAATACAAAAATCAACATAATTTAAAGTAGGTTAAAATTTAAATGCAAAACTACTTTGCAGAAATAAATGTTCTGTCAGCCAGAAATGTGGTAACATTAAGTAGTCGTCAAGGCTATGATATATAAGAGTTATTACCACAAAGCTATAACATGTACAAGGTGAGAATGCAAATAAATTAAAGAATCATGACTATATCATTCATCATCATCATCATCATCATCACTATTTAGCGTCTGATTTCCATGCTGGCATGGGTTGGATGGTTTGACAGGAGCTGGAGAGTCAGAGGACTGCATCAAACTTTACTGCCTGCTTTGGTATGGTTTCTACAGCTGGATGCCCTTCCTAATGCCAACCATTTTTCAGAGTGTACCGGGTTGTTTTAGCGTTACATGATCACCAGTGAGGTTGCCAAGAAATTTGCAAGACAAAGACACCCTCAGCTGAGTGGGGAGTAGTATTGAGGGGACAGGCTTTATGCCAGGGGCTGAAAGGTTTAAGTATGATAGAAGGGTAGGAACAGGTGTCTTGCTGTAAAGGTGATACAAGGTTAGTCAGTTGAAAAAGAAGGAAAACAGCGGTGAAGATGTATCGGAATTATAAATAACTGTAAAGAACAAAAAGATCAATGATATATTTTTTATTTAAAATGTCAAATATTCAGTTTAATTGTAATAATTAATATATCAACATTCAGTTTTATGAATTTAAAAAAAAATTATGTTCATGTTTTGATTGGAGCCTGGTGCAGCCTCCTGGCTTGCCAGTCCCCAGTCAAACCGTCCAATGCATGCCAGCATGGAAAACGGACATTAAACGATGATGATGATGATGATGATGATGAGTATAGCTTTGTTAAGCTACACACAAAAATAACCAGGAACAAGAGAGTGTCGATGTATTATTCTTTTTGCTTCATTCAGATACACACTGTGAGGGCGAATACCATCGATCTATTTCATTCAAGGTATACACTGCCTACCTGGCCTACCCAAGCAGCACATCCTTGGTATGTAGGTATGTACACCTATAGTTATGAAATAATTGATAATATATTGCATTGCATAACTTAAAATATCCCAGCATTTAACTATTGATAAGCATGTTATATTTACATGTTTATTTCTGTATATGGGTGATTGTGGATGTATTACTTTTACAAATAATAAGAGTGCAATCATAAAGTTGCTTGGACAAGTAGATCTGTATAGGATTTTACACAGATTTGTTTAATTGTGTGACAGGACACACACACACACATAATATGTACACACACATATATATAATATAATGTAATCACTAGCATAGCGAGAGTGTGTGCTGCCCAAAGTGACTCTTCTGTTTTCCACCCTATAAAAAACACATATTGCCTCTTGCAGACCCAAAAGTGCCCCCCTCCCCACCTTAAAAGTGCTGACCGGGGGGGGGGCAGACAACCCCTACCGCTCCCTCCCCCAGCTATGCTAGTGAATGTAATGTAATACTATTATATCATATTATAATATCATATTGTATTATTTAATTCAGTTATCAGGATGATTACAGTTGCTACACAAATTTTCACCAGATGGATAGCAAAATGATATTCATGATTACTGTGTTTCATTTTTGATTCAATTTCTAGACTCCATGCAATGAATGGCTACCTCCTCCCTTGCACAATATATTGTAATGTAGGGGATATAATTAACAGTTTGTTGGGATTATTTCCCTTCACCTACTCATAAAGCAAATACATCTGGAAAGAGTTATATGCCCTAAAGTGAACTTTAGACATGTTATTTAAAATGTTGCGATTGAGATGGAAGTTATCAAACAGATAGTGTGGGCTGGACAGTATATAGTTCTACAACTGAAGTATATAGTTATGTGAAAATGCAAGAGTTTTTGTAGGGTCTGCCTGACTAAAATGGGTTCCTTTTCTCCCTTCCACTTCTTGGATGCCACGGCAAGTGGGAGGGTCATTGCTTCTGTAGCTGAAAGGAACAAAATCATTGAGTATCAGAACTTGTCAGTGAAACATTTCTTCCAGCCTGTGGTGTTGGAGACATTTGGAGAGGCTGGGTACTAACAGTGAAGTTCTTGTCATTGTTGGTGGCTCATCTTACAAAGGTGTCAGGTGATGCCCATAAGGATGCTTGGTTGTTCCAACACCTTTAGCCTTGTCATCACCTGTGGTAATATCACAACCACATTGGTTTGCTTCAGTAGGATCAGCTGAACCTTGTGGTGTGTGACCAGTTGATGATCCACGTAGTGTTGAATTGATGTCTTTTATTTATTTCTTCTTTTTCTTTTTCTTTTTTTGCTCATGTTTTTGTTTTCTTCAGTTTTGGATTTGGATTTTAATGTGGTTTTCTATTATATTTGTATCATATACATACATGTTATATATGTAATTATTCAGTTAAAATCTTAATTATCATGAAAAAAAGTTCTTCAGAAACATTCATTTTTTTTTATATACGTTTCTTGGCTGGTGGCCAAAAAAATCTAATCATATTTTTACATATTTATGCCGTTCATTATTATTATTTTTCTGCTGTGTGTAACTACAATCTTCCTGTACAATAAATGTAGGGTCTATCTTGTTCCCAGATTCTTTATTTAATTTTACAGCCCAAAATTTCCTTCTTCCAGCAAATCTAGTCGGATAATGTTGCTGTTCTTTTCCTGTTCCTATTTCCAAAGGAAGTTGTGTGGTGAGCATATCTCTATTTGTCGGGACAAGCTCATTAACATAGTCAAGGTCAGAGAGATGAGTACCAAACAGAAATAAATACTGGGGTTGATATGATTGACCAAATTCTTGAAGGTGGGGTAATCTAGCATGGCTGCAATCTGATAATTGAAATCAGTAACAGTTGTGGGGGGGGGGAATGAAGAAAACAATGTTTATTTTTAGATAAACAGACAAGATATGATAAAGTATTCAATGTAGTCAAACATACACACACACACACACACACACACACACACAC
>NC_068991.1:7528605-7529333 GCF_001194135.2 Octopus bimaculoides | reverse complement strand
ACACACACACACACACACACACACACATACACCCCCCCCACACACACACAGATAACATGCACACTTCACCAGCTTCAGAAAAAAACAGTGAGCTTATTTGAATCCAGAGAATCAATTTTTCCATTTGAAGTGTTTTATAAATTATGGCAGAGAGAGGCATTGAATGCTGCAGTAAAAAATAATGTAAGTTTTTGATCAGATATTGATATCTGACCTATTGATCACATCCTGGATTGTCAAATGCAAAACAATGAAATATGTAATTTATCAGCCAACATGTAAGACTTATTCTTCTTCTTATTTTTTTTTATCTTTTACTTGTTGCAGCCATTAAACTGTGGCCATGCTGGGGCACCACCTTGAAGGATTTTAGTTGTTCGAATCGACCCAGGACTTATTCTAATGGTCCTTCGTTGAACCATTATGTTATGGGGATGTAAACAAACTAACACTGGTTACAAAGTGGCAGGAAGAGAAACACAAATACAAAGACACACATACACATACACATACATACATTTACATATATATACATGACGGGCTTCTTTCAGTTTCCATCTACCAAATCCACTCACAAGGCTCTGGTTGGCCCAAGGCTATCGTAGAAGACACTTGCCAAGGTGCCACGCAGTGGGACTGGACCCAGATATATGTGTATGTATATATATATATATATATATGTGTGTGTGTGTGTGTGTGTGTGTGTGTGTGTGTGTGTGTGTGTGTGT
>NC_068991.1:7521920-7528595 GCF_001194135.2 Octopus bimaculoides | reverse complement strand
ATATATATATGTGTGTGTGTGTGTGTGTGTGTGTGTGTGTGTGTGTGTGTGTGTGTGTGTGTGTGTACATATACATAAACATATATATATTTACCTATTTATACAAACATACACTCACACACACACACACACAAATGCTGGGCTTCTTTCAGTTTCCATCTACCAAATCCACTCACAAGGCTTTGGTTGGCCCAAGGCTATAGCAGAAGACACTTGTCCAAGGTGCCACACAGTGGCACTGAACCTGAAACCACCTGGCTTCCAAGCAAGCTTCTTAATCACAAAGCCATACTTGTTCCTCTTTAACATATTTATCCATTTTTCTCCCAAAGAGCAACTTCATTACAATTCTGTGTGCAAGTTTATTTATTCAGTGAGTGGGAATTTGAGTGTCTGCTGCTGGAAGATATGATTGCCAGAGTCTAAGTTTACTTATCCTTTTATTCTTTTACTTTCAGCCATTTGACTGTGGCCATGCTGGAGTGCTGCCTTGAAGAATTTTAGTTGAATATATCAACCCCAGTACTATTTTTTTGTAAAACCCGGTACTTATTCTATCAGACTCTTTTGCCAAACTGCTGGTCGTCAAGCAGTGGTGGGAGTACACACACACATGTGACGGGCTTCTTTCAGTTTCCATCTACCAAATCCACTCGCAAGGCTTTGGTCAGCCAGAGGCTATAGTAGAAGACACTTGCCCAAAGTGCTACGCAGTGGGACTGAGGATGGAACAATGTGGATGGGAAACTAGCTTCTTATTTTTTTATTGCCCACAAGGGGCTAAACATAGAGGGGACAAACAAGGACAGACAAAGGGATTAAGTCGATTAGATCAACCTAGTGTGTAACTGGTTCTTAATTTATCAACCCCGAAAGGATGAAAGGCAAAATCAACCTCGGTGGAATTTGAACTCAGAACATAACAGCAGTCGAAACACCGCTAAGCATTTTGCACGGTGTGCTAACGTTTCTGCCAGCTCGCTGCCTTACTAGCTTCTTACCGCACAGCCTATGCCATCAATATTTTTTTGTTCAGAATTTTGTTAAAAATTTATTTTCAGATAGATTATTATTTTGTCTGGCTCACAGTAGTTACAAAAAACACTGTCTCTAAGCCACAACATTAAGAAAAAAATATTTAAATATTTATGTACTTTTATTAATCACTTTTTTTTTTAATATTTGCACAAAATTTAATTAGTTTACAATATAAGCATCTAACTATAATATTAATCAAATTCTCTAATTAAAAAAACAGTAATAAATGAGATCTTCATAATTATTGATTTGGCAAACCAAACAGATGTGTGAAACCTCACCCTTTATTTTTCATCTCAATAATTTTAAGCTTGGTGTTGATGTCATAGATCAATATCATATATTTATTTCCATAAATGAGATCTTCTTCAAATACTGAATATTTAAGACAATATAACTATTTCGATCTTTCAATAAAACTGTTTATTGTTATAAACCTAAGAAAAAATTATATAAAAAAAAAAGCAAATGAAAACAACCAGTATAGGTATTGTTGGGTGATTAAGAGACTTACCTTACAACCATGGGGTTTGGGGTTTAGTCTCACTATGTAGCACCTTGGGTAAGTGTTTTTTACTATAGCCCTAGGCCCATCAATGCCTTGTGAGTGAATTAAATAAGCAGAAACTGTATGAAAGCTACAGGCATGGCTGTGTGGTAAGAAGCTTGTTTCCCACACACATGGTTCTGGGTTCAGTCTGCCTGTGTGGTACCTTGGGTAAATATCTTCTACCATAGCCTCGGGCTGACTTAAGCCTTGTGAGTGGATTTGGTAGGCGGAAACTGAAAGAAGCCCGTCATTTATATACATGTGTGTGTGTATCATTGTGTCTGTGTCTAAACCCCATAAAAGTCAAACAAACATTTAGAAAATGTACCCCAAAAAAGGAGCCTCTACATGGTTAATCAACCTGCTAGATATAGCAGCCAAATCTCTTTCAAATTTCTTGTCCTACTATTTGAAATAAAGAAGGACATGTTAGAGAAGGTAGTATTAAATACACTCTAAAAAAATAACATGATGGTCACGGCTGGAACTTCTTTGATTGTAGGTTTACTCAATCAGGACTGACCTGAGGCCTTAGAATAATGCCATTTTATAAAAAAGAAAGCAATTTTCAAAATATCCTGTTAGTTTTAAAAGTAATTACTGAGGAGAGTTTATGAAATAATATCAGGAGATCACCATAGATATAATGTCTTGGGCCAACTGATTAAAGTCAGTTGCTATTCATAAAGCTTTTAATCTGCAAAGATATTTTTACTTCAAGTCTAATCAAGACACTCAACAGAAACTTAGCAACGTTCTTGTGCTGTATGTATTTTATCAATTCAGGCATTAGAGATATACGAAGGAGCAAATTACTATTAAATCATACATTCAACATATTTTCCAACTCTTAACACATTGTTCTGTATTTTATAAAAAATATTTGAACTTATTATTCTTGCCTATTCAATTATTAATATTTATATTTTAAGGTAATCATAAATAAAATACCTTTGAATAAATAAAATGCCTTTATTACATTTCCATTGAAATTGTCATTATTGTTATTGTCATCGATGTTGTTGTCATCGTCATCGTTTAATGTCTGTATTCCATGCTGGCATGAGTTGGATAGTTTTACAGGATATGACGAGCCTTAGGGCAACATCAGTTTTCTGTCTGCTGCTTTGGTAAGGTTCCTACAGTTGGATATCCTTCCTAACACTTACCACTTTGCAGTGTGTATTGAGTGCTATTTTTTTGCGGCACAAGCACTAAAGAGGTAACCAAATAACTTGTAAAACGAGTTTCCTGCAGTACTGAGGGGAGTGGCTTTGTGCCAAGTGTTGAGAGACTTAAGTATGAAAGAGGGACAAGAACAGGTGTCTTACTGGTGCAGCTCTCTGGTTTACCAGCTCTGGTCAAACTGTATACATCATGCCAGCATGGAAAATGGACATTAAATGATGATGATGATGATGATGATGATGATGATGATGATGATGATGATATCTTTGTTGCTGCATGGTCACAACACACAATTCCTCACAATGCCCCTCTTTCCTATCACGACTGTGTTTGTCAATTGGTCAGACCTTTGATAATGCTATGCTATCTCCTTGTGGTAGCAGAATATCTCTCTCTCTCTCTCTCTCTTTGATATTTCTAGACACATGACATTAAACTATTTTCTTTGGTATATCCTACTTCATCATGTATTCTCTAGAACCTTTGTAACCAAGCTCTTCAAAACGATTTTATCACATCAATTGCAGCAGGTATGAGACATTTTGAAACAAATGTTTTGGTGCCAACCGTTTGGCCTTTTAATGTTTCCCCCATTCTTTCCGTACCCTGTCTCTGTTTATGCATGTGAAGAAATAGAGAATGCTTAAGTTAATTATGTTCAGTTAATGATTGTAATGTTTTTCTCTCTCTCTCTCTCCCACTCCCTCTTTCACTCTCTCCCCTGCTCTCTCTCTCACTATTTTTGTCTGTGTGTCTAGATTTCTATACATACATGTGTGTGCATGTGTGTGAATGTGTGTGAATGTGTGTGCTTGTGCATGCTTGCTGCTTCTCTCAAAAAGTACTGTTGGCCAAAACAGACTGAATGCTCAGCCAGCCATGCCAAATCATCAGAATCCCAACAGCTGTGCCCAACAATCTCATTCTGAATTTCAGCTGCTTTTACAACAATGAACAAAAGAATGGTGAATGAAGGAACTTGTATGTAACTCTTTCACCTGATTGTTTATAACAGCCAAATCTCCTTCTACTACACAAACCACAGACTGTTTGTAAAAAGGGATGTCACATATCTCATGTCTTAAATCTTAGGGCAGCAGGTTTAAATTAGTTTAAACAGTAATAGCAACGGTTACCTAATAAAAACCAATATGAAGGTCCTTTACCATTGGAAAATATTTGCCTCTACAAATTTTATTAGTAATCTGACAGAATTTTGCCTAAATCTTCATCTTTCAATTGTAGTTGGACCCCTTTCTATCTCAAACAATTT
Source organism: Octopus bimaculoides (assembly GCF_001194135.2). Classification (NCBI taxonomy): domain Eukaryota; kingdom Metazoa; phylum Mollusca; class Cephalopoda; order Octopoda; family Octopodidae; genus Octopus; species Octopus bimaculoides. The sequence continues at coordinate 7,524,546 of NC_068991.1, read as the reverse complement.
TTAGTAGATCCTTCTTTTGCAAACTCCACAATCCATTTAGCTCTAACTAAACAAATAGCAGAACTCTTTCATTTAACTTTGTCTAAATATTTCCCTATGATATATTTCTCAGTTCTATCTAAAATATAGTTCAGATAATTTGACAAATGCTCTGTTCCTTTTTTATGGTGACTTTTTTAAGGACCAATGCTGATGTCTGGTGATAGGAACACCACTAAAGCTGTCTCATTACCTTAGAGAGTAAAGGGAGAATAACATTGGAGCGATTTCCCTGTTGCCTTTATCTGACCAATGGGAAGATTTAAGCTCAATACTATAATATTTATTAACCTTTGGTACACTTAGGCACATTATGGCACTGTACGAGTTTTCTTCTCCATAGCTGCAGGCACATTGTATCACACTGAGAGGGGAGAAAACTCATATGGCTACATGATGCATCGACAGCATGCTAAAGGTTAATTATAAGTTTTCTCACTGTACTTTCTCTGAAAAGATTGCCAGTCTATTACATATAACATTCCCCAGTGATCTGCTTCCTGTTTACAATAAGGTGAACTGAGACATTGTAAAATAATGTACTCTTCCTAGAAATACAATCAAATACCAGCAGCAGCAGAAAATTTGTATTAATGGCTTATACACATATTGTCTAATTTTTACCCATCCAAAATTATTCAATTGTAATGTGTATGAAGAGGCATTTGTCTGACTAGGACCTTTTAAACACAAGTATTCTTCAAGAGTGTATAATCACTCTGTTCATTTCCGCTACATTTCTCCATTACCTCTTGTAATGCAGACTACAATGACAGGAGATCTTCATGCTTCTTTCTTCTTTCAATTGCAAATATAACCCTCTTGCAACCTTAAAAGCACCCAGCCAACCCACTTATTTTCCATTGTTAAGATCCTTCAACACATTCAATGCTGTATCCAATAAATTAGCAAATAAACTCTAACAATATCAAGTGCTCATGAACAGATAAAGAAGTGCCTTTAGTGACATCTTCTATAATGCTTATACAAGTGGATACGTACTTCAGACTTTAAAAATTGCTGTTTATAAAGTTGTATCTGATGCACTATGGAATACAAGAGAACCTCTGTTCAGTCACTCAATCAATAAGAAATTTTCCCTCTGACCACATTCGACATTGTCGTTTTAGCTGGATTGCTTTTAATCACAGATTTGATGGATTGACAATCCAGGCTAAACAAGACAATATCCAACAACTGTTTTCAAAGCCTCACCGACAAACTTGTTTTTGCACTCAAAACATTAACTTATATCCAAAAAAAAGCCATTCTTTCCCCAACAAAATAAAGCAAATATAACAAACTTGATCTATTCCACTCTTACTAACAGGACTTATCTCCCCTAATTCTTTTTAATCCAACATCTGAAGCAATGGTTCTCAACCATTTTTCACCTATGGACCCCTTTCATCCCTATTTTGCTCTACTGGATTCTCATAACCATTTGATGTTTAACCCTTTAGTGTTCAAATTAATATGTCAAAAGTAATCCTTATTGATCTACATTTTTTAAAATTAGTCTGGTATTATCTTGTAGCTTCACGATTTGAAAGATGTAATTGTTTATTTTTAGAATGACATTGCAGGACAGGTTAGAGATACTGGTTCTGGCCAGTTTGAGCATTAAATGTGTAGAATATTTGGACTGGATGTAGCCGGTTTAAACACTAAAGGGTTAAAAAATCCTGTTATATTTTTATAATTAAATACTATTAGGAATTATATAAAAAAAAATTATATATAAAAAAAAATATTTTGTATATTGCAGAAGTATGACTAAATCAGTTGAGAACCACTGATCTAGAGAATTTCTCATATACTTGTCCAAGTTGTGATTACATTGTCCAATCTATTGTTGCTAGAACAACATCTTTTAAGAATTCATTCTTTGTCTATGCCTTCCTACAAAATATTACTCCCTAACAACTTAAATTAACCATAAATATACCAAAAATTAATGCTAATGTGCTGCTTCTATGTGACCTTAAATTCCTTCTTTTGTTAGGTTCTCAAGGGACATCTTGATTGTTACTAACAGCTTTTCCTCTATGGTGACTCAACAATTAACTTTCACATTTACCTTACAGTTGATATCTTCTGTCTATATTCTTGTACAGTTTCCACTGTGATATTATAATACATTGTTAGGATTCAGTTTAAGATCATTACAGAAAACTTATTGTTGATATGCATTCAATTATAAATATAGAAATGGCAGTTTTTGGAGATCTTCAACAATAATTATCTTGTTACCAGTTTTCACAATGATTCTCATATGCATTTTTTAGAACAGTTCATGCTTTCTATATATATATATATATGTGTATGTGTGTATGTGTGTTTGAATGTATATGTATATGTATATATGTGTCTATGTATATGTATATATATGTATATATGTATGTATGCATGTTGGATGTCAAATATGTGCATGCATGTATGTATGTATATATATATATGTATGTATATATATATACATATATATATATGTATGTATATATATATATACATATATAAATATATATATACATACATACACACACACACATATATATATATATATATATATATATATATATATATATAT
>NC_068991.1:7514456-7519455 GCF_001194135.2 Octopus bimaculoides | reverse complement strand
TATAGGAGCACTCTGACGATGTGGGTCCCAGCTGATATGATCAAGGGAACAGATTGCTCATGAAATTAATGTGCAAATGGCTGAGCACTCCACAGACACGTGTACCCCTAACGCAGTTCTCGGGGAGATTCAGCGTGACACAAAGTGTGACAAGGCCGGTCCTTTGAAATACAGGTACTACTCATTTTTGCCAGCTGAGTGGACTGGAGCAACATGAAATAAAGTGTCTTGCTCAAGGATACAATGTGTCATCAGGAATTGAACTTATGACCTTACGATCGTGATCCGATGCCCGAACCACTGAGCCACACACCTTCACTATATATATATATATGTACGACATCCAGCCTTGGAAAATTTGCCTCAACAACTATCCTTCTCCCCACACACCATACATTTCCCACCATCCTCATACACTATGCCTACTTTTCCCTTCCCCATCTGCTCCTGCATCCCATCCAACATCATCTCTCTATTGTCCTTCTCCTGTCTACTGTTTCATCATTGTTATTCTGCTGCTCAGAACTGTCAGTCATCTCCTACTCTCCCTCCCTCTTGCTTATTGCTCTTTTGCTCCATTCAATCAATCTCACCTTCTCTCTTCTAAAATGTGAGAAATCTGTTCTGCTCTGGCCCCTTCTCTGATACTTTCACCCATCATTCTCCCTTTGTATCCTAGTAGAAAGTTGTCCCCACCATCCTGGGGCTTATAGTCATGCAAACTATGTGGCAGCCTTCTGTACATGCTGCAAAGTGGTCGATGTTAAGAAGAGCATCAAGCCATAGAAACCATGCCAAAGTAGACATTGGGGCACGGTGCAGTCCTTGGACTCATTGGTTCCTGTCAAACCATACAACCTATGCCAGCATGGAATATGGACATTAAATGGTGGTGGTGATGGTGGTATTGGTGGTGGTGGCAGCGGTGACGACAACGATGATGATGATGATGATGACAACAATGACGACGATGATGATGATGACAGCAATGATATAGCAGGTTAAGGCTACCATGCAGAGGCTCTCTCTTTGGTGTGTCAGATGTATCACAAACAGATAAATGAATAATTATACTGATTCTCTCACTTCACAAAAGACCAATTGTAAATACATAAGAATGAACAATACAAACCAAGTGGAAGTGTTTCCAAAGTGTGTTTGATAGCAACCTGGCCAGAATCAACTTTTAAAAATCAATAGTAATCAAAGCATATATAAGAAGATAATAAAGCTGACAGGAAAGCTATTGAGAAACTCCACTGAATACCTCAAGATGGTTCTGGATGAATGCATCCATTTAACTTGATAGATTTCTCTTCAGGATATTGTTTATAATGGCTAGTTTATCATCAGCATTAACAAATGTTAACAAATCAAAAGGTGCTGTGTCTGACCAAGAAATATACTGCGTTGTAGCGGAATAATTCAGTGAAACAAATAGCAGAAAGAAAAAACAGAAATACTGTAAGATATTAATCACAGTGGATGCCATTGATCAAGTAGAATAATGTTGAGTGAAGAGTCAGTGGTTGTGTCAGCAGAAAGGCTATTTTACACAGATAATTGCATTATAGTGTCTCAGATGAGAATGATAAAGTCATTCCATCATATATAGGAAAAAGAAGAAAAAAACCCATCAAGCTATATGCAAAGTACAGATGATCTAATGAAAGAATTTCCAACAGCAGTAGGAATCCTTCAGAGAGACACCCTAGTGCCTTTTTCCGTTTGTGACTCTGTTCTTCACCATCAAACACAAGCGGTCAAGACATTGGCAAAGTGTATAACTAGCTCTGACCTTGACTATGTGATGATCATATGCTCACAGCTCATCAATTGTATTATGGCCAAAACTTGCTGACTTCTTTTGAGAATTCTGCTGCCAATGTCTGTTTTTTTTAGTGTCAAGACAACTGAATACAAGACCACAAACGAAGATGAAAACCATCTGTTAAATTCTACTGACAATAGCACAACTAAAAAAGATCAGAGACTTCAAAAATCTTGAGTCCTATGTTGCTGATTGTAAAAAAGACTCCCTTACATGCAAGGGACTAGCCTGGAGGGCCTGTAACAAGTCTCACAATGTCTATCAATCCGTATTTCAAAGTCAACAAGGTTTACTTTCTTGAGGGAATGAATGAAGAATATTCTTCTCTGGATCCAATAAATATAAATAGTACCAATGGACTGTAAAGAAGGAACTTCAATATCACCTGATGGTGCAAACACCATCTCCTTATGAGGGCTCACAGAATTTGAACTCAGAATGCAAAGATAGATGAAATGCCTCTAAGCATTTTGCCTGGTGCGCTAACAATTCTGCCAGCTTGCTGCTTTGATGATACTGTATATTAATGATATAAAGTATTGATATAATAAATATTAACAATGATAATGATATAACATGTCAGTTACTTGAGATAATCTATGTATTTATATTGCGTAATGAATTCAATATATTTGCATCTCTTTAATAACAAAACGAAAATATCAAGAAAATAACTGCTGCAACGCAAAATCCTATAATTTTAACGAAGTTGTCAGAAACAGCAGTACATTGGCATCAATGCTGTGCAGTAATTATTTGCTTTTTGTTTGCATATCATCATCATCATCATTTAGTGTCTGTTTTCCATGTTGGCATAGGTTAGACGGTTTGACTAGAACTGGTTAGCCAGAGAGCTGCACCAGGCTTCAGTCTGTTTTGGTTTCTATGGTTGGATGCCCTTCCTAACACCAGCCACTTCATAAAGTGTACCGGGTGCAGTTTATGTGCCATCGGCACACGTGCTTTTTATGTGTCACTGGCACTGGCCACAATTATGATTTCACTTAGTTTGACGTAAGCATATCCGGAATTCAAATCTCATCGGATGGACTTTTGCTTTTAATCCGTTCAGGATCACTTGATAAAATATTTAGTCATATTTCTTTATCATGTCTTGGGTTCAAATCTCAGTGAGGTCAACTTTTACCATTCACCCTTCCATTTTCTTTCTTTTTTTTTTATCTTTTAGTCAGTAGGGAAAGCTATGCCCTTTACCTTTTTATCACAGGGCCACTGAAGTTGGCAGGAAAAGAGACCGGAAGGTATCTATAAACCAGAATACTTGCAACAAAGTGGACTCTGCTGATGATTCTGCGGAGCCCAGTTGGCAGCGTTAAACCAGACAACAGATTAAGTCTGGATGATGGTAAGATGAATACCAGTTAGATACTGAGGAATGGTATACTGACCATACCACTACTTCACAAAAAAATATATGACCTTCTGGTTAAATCAGGAACTACTACTACTACTACTACTACTACTACTACTACTACTACTACTATTATTATTGTTATTAAGGTAGTGAGCTGGCAGAATCGTTAGCACGCTGGGCGAAATGTTTAGTGGTATTTTGTCTGTAGTTGGTTGATAGAGAAATTAGGGATAAATTGTCCAATGTTACATGAAATTCAGGACACACAAAACTAATGGAGACAGCAATCCTTGTTGTGACATCATAAAATGCATCTTATTCAGAATACACACACATACATGTATAGATGTGTGTGTGTGTGTGTGTGTGTGTGTGTGTGTGTTTGCCCACGTATTTTGAAATCCATTTCTATGACATGATTGACATGTTTGTATTATATGCATGATCTCTTGTGGTCAATAAAAAAGGATTATTATCATTATCATTATTATTATTATTATTATTATTATTATTATTATTATTATTATTATTACATAACTATTACAAGCTATATTAGTTTAGCAGGAAGCAGTGAGCTAGCAGAATTGTTAGCACACCAGACAAAGTGCTCAGTGACATTTCTTCCTGCTTTTGCCAAGGTTAACTTTTACCTTTCATCATTTCGGGGTCAATAGAATAAGTACCAGTTGAACTCTGAGGTTGACGTAATCGACTAGTTCCCTCCCACAAAATTTTGGACCTTGTGTCATCATCATCATCATCATCATCATTATCATTTAATGTCTGTTGTCCATTCTGGCATGGGTTGAATGGTTTGACCAAAGCTGGCAACCTAGGGAGCTGCACCAGACTCCAGTCTGATTTGGCAGGGTTTCTATGACTGGATGCCCTTCCTAACACCAACCATTTTACAGAGTGTGCCAGGTGCCTTTATGTGGCACCACATGGGTGCTTTTACGTAGCACCACATGAGTGCTTTTACGTGGCACCACATGGCTGCCTTAACATGACACCACATGGATGCTTTTATGTGACACCACACAGGCTCTTTTGCATGGCACTGCACAGGTGCTTTTACATGCACCACATGGATGCTATTCATGGTGCCACACAGGCACATTTATGCGACACCATATGGGCGCTTTTATGTGACGCTGCATGGGTACTTAACACCACATGGGCACTTTTACATGGCACTACACAGACACTTTTACACGGCGTCACATGGTTGCTTTTATGTGGCACTGTCACGAGTGCTTTACACCACCCAAAAGATCAGTCTTAACACTTCTGCTACTGAATCTGTAGCAGAAAAAAAAAAAAAACTAGTGAGCAAGGATGTTGTTCTGAGGTTTGGTAACAGCAATTCTCCTCAAATTTCAAGAACTTTTCTTTGGATTCTTGCAGAAAACAGGATTGCACTTTTCTGCTGGTCAACAACACCAATCTCAATTCCAGTATCCATCAGCTTCTTAGTCAGTTTAGTCAGCTTCTTAGTCAGTTTAGTCAGCTTCTTAGTCAGTTTAGTCAGCTTCTTAGTTGGGTGTTGGCCACCATCAGTGCTTTTATTGAAACACCAACTCTAAGGGGAACTACCAACCAAGTGTAAAGAAACCATTCTCTCTTTGTGGTATATTATTATTATTATTATTATTATTATTATTAAATCAGTGACCACCCTGGGTAAAATGCTTAACAGCATTTTGTCCACCTTTACGTTCTGAGTTCAAATTCCGCCGCCGAACACATTTTTCCTTCATCCTTTAGGGGGTTGATGAAATAAGTACCAATTG
>NC_068991.1:7507076-7512005 GCF_001194135.2 Octopus bimaculoides | reverse complement strand
ATATATATATATATATATATATATATATATATATATATATATATATATACATGCACATACATATTCAATGACTGTTCACAAGGAAGAATTACCACGAATTACACAAATAGGAAGCATAAGAGTCGGTAACATGTGATGCACTAAAATATTCACGCTTAGCAATGGTGGGTGACATTGGCAGTGACAGAAGAATGAGAGCAAGGTTTGTGAGGAAAAAAAGGAAGGTTGTTAGAACAAATACTGAATCACAGAAGAAATGTATATGTTAGAGATCTTATCATAGAATAATATGTCTCAATGCTAAAGTAATCAGAACCAAAATTTGCACCTCATTAATTCTGTCTGTGTTCTTTCTTCTTCTCTGCTTTTGATTTACCTTCTCCTGCCCCTCTTTCTATCCATTTGCAACACGTACACCAATTGTTCTCTCTTTCTCTCTCTCTCTCTCTCTCTCTCTCTCTCTCTCTCTCTCTCTCTCTCATTTTCACTTCTCTCTCATTCTCTCTGTCTCTCTCCCTTTAGTCTCAGACATGTATACACATATCTGTATATGTCTCTCTCCTTCTACCTCTCTCTCTATATATATATATGTATATATATATATATGAGTGTGTGTATACATACATATATATACAGACACAAGCATACATACACTCATATATACGTATATACATACATGCATACACACATACATACATACATTCCTACACACATACATGCATATATACAGACATACATACATATATAGATACATGCATGTATACATGCATGCACATATATGTGTGCGCATTGTACATGATTCTATATATATACACATACAAATATACACACAGATAAACACATACATGCTTGTACATGCATGTAAATGTTTGCATATACGAAAATGTACTTAGAGACATGTGTGTGTATGTGTGTGTGCACGTGTGCATGCATGTGTGTGTATGCATCTATAGACGTCTGTGTATGTGAGAGTGGAGTGGATAACGAAAGTCTGAATGAGTTAATTATGTACATTATTTATGGAAAGCTAAGAAACTGCATTTTGAATCTCGCTTTATATTCATGAGGTGTTGGGGAGGGCGCAAATAATTCTATTTTATGCTCACAGCAACTCTGTTGAATTCAAACATTAGCTATGTAATGCTTTCTTCTGGATCACACTACTGAAGCCATTAAAAGCATTGCTGTGTAAATAAATTGTCTATCAAAGTCCACATACACAAAATTAATGAGGCTTAGATAGTAACCAGAGCTGTCTTGACAGCTTTTTAAATCCCTACCAACACCAACAGCAGGTAAAACATTGCACTGGGGCCTATAGTATTTATTTGTTGACAGCAAATAACAGCATATATAGATAACTATTGGGCCCCCAGACCCAAGGGATCCTCTGAGTAACTACCCTGTGTCCCCATACCTTAAGAGAACACTGCGAGTAAACAATATCTCGTTAGGTTCCATAATGAAACAATTATCCTCCATTGATTCTTGTGTGGCTTTTTTATTCATTTTATTTGTGAAAAATAAACTGTATTAAGAAATTACCTGTGCTGGAACTAATTAAATATAAACAGGTACATTCAGAACTCATTGCTACCTGTGGAATATTGATTTCTAAAAAAACATGCACAAAACCCTACATTTCTAAGAAAAGTATTACTGGTGGCCCTAGTTCTGTGATGGCAAACCTCTGTCGTTGCATGTCGACAGTGACATGCTAAAGGTTTTTAATTGAGACATTATGGTCTTTGTAAAGTGAAAATCCCTCTGTAGTATTGTGTTATAAAAAGTTTATCATAAATGTTTACCTAAAACTAAACTATATGCAAACAAGTAAGTGGTACCTAAGTAAACATGCCAGGCATAGAAGGTTTGCTGTCATTGCCTTAATTCTTGACTAATATTTATTTTATCCACCCAGAAAATTGAAAGGCAAAATTGACTCCAGCAAGATTATAATTCACAATGTTTAAGGATGTAACTAAATAATACCAGGCATTTTGCCCATCACTCTATCAATTCTACAATCTATTGTCCTTTTATCTAAATAATACTGCTGGTTTTCATCATCATCATCATCATTGTGGTAATAACTGAGTGCCAAGGAAACTGATTGTAGAGACTTTCTCACAGTCTATATCGAAGACAGAATGGATTTAGGAGTATTATTATTTACTCATTGCAAGCATTTAAGTCTCTCACACAGTTTAATAAAACGAGCGGTATGTCTTACTTTTCCATTCCAGACCAATTATAAAAGTAAGACTCTTAATTTATTTAATATCATCAATAATAATGTTGTATATTTCTCAATTGCAACAAAAATCGTCACTAATATTTAGTTTTCAATATTCTTCCGTGCTGATTCTAAAACGTTTTCATCAATTATAAACCTCTAAACTATGACTTATCAAAAATATTAAAATCCATTAATATTACTCATTCACTTGTGTTATAACATCTTTCTTTAGATATCACTGATATGGATCATCCTTCGTTATAATTTTAAGACAGGTTCCTACTGGTATTTGTAAATATATCTATCCCTTCCTGCATTTACTTTTTGTGGAACTTCAGTCAAAGTTTCACAGAGATATTGTAATCCCCATGTAAGATAATTGTTTCTCAAGAGAAGCACTAAAACATGAGAGTTTTTTTTTTATTTTATTTATTTTTTTTTTGCTTGTTTCTGTTTTTAAAGCTAGAACTTGTCGTAAAAACTTAACAAACGAAGAAATTGATACGACGTGATTATGCTTAAATATGATAAATTCACAATGTTTTGCATATACATTAATTTTGTCTGTATCAGGTGGTTATATAAAGATGGAGGGTGGAGAGTTTGGGAAATGAAACAAAGGATAAGGTTGGAAGAGCAGCAGGGGTGGGGGACATTAATGGGTGAAAAAAAAGAGAAAGACGTACTGAGAATTTGGTAGGAAATCTGTATATGTAAACATTATCTGTATTTCTGTCAAGATATTTTGGAAGTTAGCATTGATCTTTTCCTGTTGAGAAAAATATCATTATCATTAGAAAAATAAAACTCTTGATAAATACTTTTTTTTTTTTTTTAATATTTATATAAGCTATTGAGCAAAATGGATTGAAAGACAGGTAAGATAGAGAAGAAAGAAAGAAATTGCAGCAGCTGAATAGAAGCAGAAATTAGAGAATAAAGTAATCTTAATTGTATGTTTAGCATTTTCCAAGGACAAATTCTTATTTGATGTTCTGCTGATATGTATCAGGACAACATTGTAGTGATGTCATTAACAAAGGTTTCTGTAGTTGAAGAAAAGATGAAATGCTTCAAGGATACCAAAGCAATAAAACAAATAACTATTTAATCTAACTTAAGGAACTCATTTTTTTTTTATATATGTATAATATTGAAATATAAGATATCTTACCCTAATCCCCACTTCAAAGGTTGAACGAGAAAGTATTTGTTACAAATAAAAGCTATCTCATTAATTTCAAATTTCCCATGCATTTTATCAATGATATATTGTATGTAGCCATTGTAAATTTTTATCACTTAAACAAGAACTCAAATTTTTAGTGAAAATACATTGCTTCATTGATACCATTAAGAAGTGCAACTCAGTGATTCTTCCACTATTCAGAATATATGTTTGCATGTTTATTCATTTGAATCTACAGCAGCTCTCTAGCATTGCTAATCCTAGTAGCAGCAATAAAGACAGCTGCAGTAGCTGCATCAGTAACGACTTGGATGGTGGTTGTTACAGTAGTAATAAATAGAAGTTGTGTTCCCCTCCCATACTACTGAGCTACCTTTAAAATTATCTAGTATTGCTTATGCAGTAGCAGTCAGTAACAGTGAGTCAAAATGTAGTTCTGTTTTATACTGATTGGATAATTTAGCAATATAATGTGACAGTCAGTTTTTTTAGTAATATAGTAGTACTAGTTGCAAAATAGTGTTAGATTTGTAACAACCACAAATGAACATTTGATGTAATATCAAATAAATTTAACATTCAGTATTATGTTTAGTAAAGGTTGCATGTTAATAGAAACAGCTAGCAGTCTCCTTCAAAATACAATGAGTTCCTCAGAATGCCTTTCTACAGGTTGATAGCCTACATCAGCCATGCAACAATATATAACCATTTTATTCTTATTTTGTGACTAAAGACGCACACAATACACAGATGAAAATTCAACACACGGAATGATACTTCAGCTACACAGACTGAAAACACACACATACACAAGTACACAAGCAATATCATTATTGTTATAATCACCCCAGTTTTGTATAATCTTGTTATCTTTTCTTTCAGTGTTGGCATGTGTGTTTGACTGATCGGCAGTGTTTTCTCTTCCTAAATTTGTTCATGTCCTTATAATTTTTGCATCTGTTGTGGCCACTTCATTACAGATCTAGTGTTTTCTACGTCTACATTGGCTGTTAGCTGCAACCCACTCAGAAAAAATTTACTCATTCGTGTCATCCGTTTCCATCACATGGAATAATCAATGCAATTTATGCCGGGTGAAAAGGTGCCATGAGTTAGTTGAGGAATGTACCTTTGACAAAGGTGTATCGAGGAGAACTTGCCAAAAATCAGATAGGTCAAATCTAAGTGCGTTCGTTCTCATGAATGAGTTTACACAGGAACGAGATGCATAGATGGATGCTGAGTAGTAGACCATGCAACCCATCCAACCCACGCAGCGAAGGGAAAAGAACGGATGATAATGGTGGCTTTGATATAATAAATAATATACAAATAAAATATATATAATATATAGCTATATTTGTATGCATACATTACATATTATGCATATATTATATGTGTGTGTGTGTGTGTGTTTATGCTTGTGTGTGTGTGTATGCACATGTGTGTGAGTATATGTATATGTATGCAATATAAATGTATGTAGGTGTGTGCATAT
>NC_068991.1:7498160-7505144 GCF_001194135.2 Octopus bimaculoides | reverse complement strand
ATATATATATATATATATATATATATATATATATATACATATATGCATGTGTGTGAACACCCATGCTATATTGCAGAGAAACATGGGCCATGACTGCTGAGGACTTGCGTAAGTTTGCAAGAAATGAAGCTAGTATGCTCTGCTGGATGTGTGATGTCAGTGTGCATACACAACTGAGTGTAAGCACCCAGAGAGAAAAGTTGGACACAAGAAATATCAGATGTGGTGTGCAAGAGAGACAACTATGCTAGTATGGTCATGTGTTACATATGGATGAGGACAGCTGTGTGAAAAAGTGTCACACCCTAGCAGTAGAGGGAACCTGTGGAAGAGGTAGACCCAGGAAGACCTGGGATGAGATGGTGAAGCACAACCTTCGAGTGAGACTGTAACCGTGGCCTATGCTAGTGCAGCATAACCAGTCCATTTAAGAGTACCCTTCAATCATTGGGCAATAAACTGTGCTTGCAAAGACCTGTTGAGTCAAGTGAAGTCATTGTTGTGGCCAATGCCAGCACTGCCTGAGAGGCACCTGTGCCGGTGGCACATAAAAAGCACCATTCAAGCATGGTCAATGCCAGTGCTGCCTGACTGATCCTGTGCTGGTGGCACATAAAAAGCACCCACTACACTCTTGAAGTGGTTGGTGTTAGGAAGGGCATCCAGCTGTAGAAACCTTGTCATTTCAGATTGGAGCCTGGTGCAGCCTTCAGGCTTGCCAGCCCTCAGTCAAACCATCCAACCCATGCCAGCATGGAAAGCAGACGTTAAATGACAATGATGATGATGATGATCTATATATATATATGTATATATATATATCAGCTTGGTGCAAAAGTAATGTCTGATTTCTAGAAAAAATGTTTCAGAGAGAATTTACCAATTTTTTAACCTCTTCTTATAGTTTTAAGATATCTCCGTGTCTAATTTGTACTTTTTTCTTTCAGATTATCTAAGTTCTGGCCATAATTCTCAGAAAATTTTACCACCATGTTTGTCCCATCTAAAGATCACATAAGAAATGTTTCATTTTACGAGTGTAATAAAGGTGTTAATGCAAGTGCAGCAACAAGATCTATTCAGAGCACTTATGGGAATGATGTAGTGAATGAAAGAAGTTGCAGGAGGTGGTTTTCCCATTTCCAAAGTGCTGATTTCACTTTGAAAGAAGAGCCAAAAGAAGGTCGTCCAAAAAAACTTGATTCCAAAATGTCGGAAGCTCTTGTTTCAGTGAACCCAACCGTTACCACTAGGGAGCTTGCAGAACAGTTAATCTGATGTAGAACTCAATATATGCATGTTTCAGAATGAAGTGTTGGCAGAGTATAGAGCAGTCAGATGTACAAGATGTATAGAGCAGTCAAATGTACAAGTATTCAGGAAGGGCATCCAGCTGTAGAAGCCAAGCCAAATGAGACTGGAACCTGATGCAGCTCTCCAGTTTGTCAGCTCTGGTCAAACCATTCAATCCATGCCAGCATGGAAAAAGGTCATTAAAGGATGATGATGATGATGATGACATGTATATATATATGTATATAAGCACATATGTGTCAGTATGTATGTGTGTGTGTGTGTGTGTGTGTGTGTGTGTGTGTATAAGTATACGTTTATAATATATTTGAATAATGCTATACAGTTTAAGTAATTGAGAAGACAGATTACTGGACTACTGTCATGAGATCATGCAAATCCTTTAAGTAAAGCACATGACTGTTTGCCTCATTCTGGAATCACATTGGAATGTATAATTACACTTCCATCAAGATCGTTATCACTGTAAATTATTTGCTCTGTTTAAAACCAAATGTGCTGAACCACTGAGGTCAAAAAGAAATGTAAAAAACATGTACACCAGTCAGCATCCAGTTGATGGATTAAAGAATACTTATATATACACATGAATATGTGTATATGAGTGTATGTACACAGACATACCAAAAAGGGTGCTGATATGTTCCTGGCTTTGAGTAAAACAAAAACAGAATCAGTTGATTATAATTTTATTCAACATGTTTCCCTCTCAGATTCACACACTTATTGCAGCAGTCCTTCAGTTTTTCTTAGCCATGTAAAAGAACTCAGAAGGTTGGGCCCCCAACCAAGCATTTCGTGATTCCCTTACAGCCAGGACCTTTTCAGCATCCCCTCATATTCTTTTATTCTTTTACTTGTTTCAGTCATTTGACTGTGGCCATGCTGGAGCACTACCTTTAGTTGAACAAATCAACCCCAGGACCTATTCTTTGTAAGCCTAGTACTTATTCTATCATTCTCTTTTTCTGAACAGCTAAGTTATCGGGACGTAAACACACCAACATCGGTTGTCAAGTGAGGGTGGGTGGGGGACAAATACAGACATACAAGCACACACACTCATACACACTCACACACACACTCACACACACACTCACACATATATACAGACAAAGAGGTGCTGAAAAGTTCAAGGCTTTGGGTAAAAGAAAATACAGGAAGATCAGTTAATTATGATTTTATTAAACATAATCCCCTCTCAGATTCACACACTTATTGCAGTGGTCCTTCAGTTTTTCTAAGCCCTGTAACAGAAACTCGGAAGGTTGAGCCTCCAACCAGGCCTTTCATGATACCCTTAAAGCCAGGAACTTTTCAGCATCCCCTTGTATGCATATATGTCACAGTTATACACACATTTATACATACATGCATATACGTATGTATGTTTTTATATCTTTTATATTCTGCTTGTTTCAACCATTGGACTGAGATCATGTTGGGGCTAAAACTCTTCAAAGTGGTGTCATTTTTGCCTGGTATTGTTACGTGTGATGAAAAATGGATTCTTTTCAACAATAGCAAGCATTCTGCACAGTAGTTGGATAGAGACAAAGTGCCAAAACACAATCCAAAAAAGAATATTCACCAAAAAATGCTAATGGTGTCTGTTTGATGGTCCAGTGCTGGTGTCATCCACTACAGCTTCATGAGACCTGGTAAGTCAATTACAGTGGATGCATACATCAACCAATTGGATGAAATGATGAGTGAACTTGCAATTAAGCAACCGAGATTGGTCAATAGAGACAGGTCGATTCTCTTGCAAGGCAAAGTTCGACCAGAAAATGTGTAAGTAGAAGAAAGACCTTCCTATGCTTCCATTGCAAACCAAAGATGCAAAAAAGGTGCATTGGAATCCATTGGAATCACACGAAGATTAACAGAGAAAATAGACTTTGTTTGCGTCAGGTGCACAGGATCAATAAATGCTAAGAGCACGCAGGAAATAGATTTTCTAGAATACCCAGAAGGATCTTTAGAGTAGATAGTTTCTGTTATCTAAGTGACCTAATTAGCAGTGGAGGAAAATGTTTTGAAGCTATGGTTGCCAGAATATGAACCAACTGGAGAATACAAACTGGCTTTTGTTTCTTGCATTGGCAACAAACCCGTCCCCTCCCCCACCTCTCCACCTCTCTCTCTCTCTCTCTCTCTCTCAGAGTGAAAAGCAGATTATATAATGCTTGTGTGTAAAAAGCAATGATACATGGTGGTGAAATGGGGTTTGTTAATGCAGGGGACAAATGAAGACTAGAAGTCATTCAGATTGCAACAAAAAAGAAGGTTGTTTTTATCTGCATGACAACAATACTGTGAAGGCATATAGCCCAGTGGTTGGAGTATTGGACTCATAACAATAAGGTCATAGGTTCAATTCCTAGATCAAGTAGACTATTATTGAGTCACTGGGCAAGGAAGGTACTTCATTTAACACTCAGCTGACAACTACAGTGTGGTATCTCACAGACTATTTACCAAAATCTTGCCAATACAAGGGGTCAACATCCTTTAATGATGATAAGCAGCAACATTCTAATGTGGCTGTTAATTGTGTTTTCTCGGGGGTCAGTATTTTCTTGCCTTGAAGAGAAAAAAACCTGTTGTTTGGGATCAAGCTTTTGACTATGTTATGTATTTTAGGCGGCTATGTGTGCGTGTGTATGTGTGTATGCATGTATATATGTGTGTGCAAGTATGTGTGTGTGTGTGTGTGTATGTGTGTGTGTGTATGAATATATCTCGTTTTCATCATCATCATCATCATCATCATCATCATCATCATTATCATCATCACTTAGCTACATTATTAATGAGTGAAGAGCATAGTGTTAGTGTGGCTGCTGCTGCTGCTGCTGCTGCTGCTGCTGCTGCTGCTGCTGCTGCTGCTGCTGCTGCTGCTGATGATGATGATGATGATGATGATGAGGAGGAGGAGGAGGAGGAGGAGGAATACATTGCTGTTGAAAGAAGAAACTCTGTCCAAGAAAGACCTTAGCTATCACTGAGCATTTAGAGGAGATTTCGAAGGACTTAATCCATAATTTGATAGTTTTAATGTAATTATAGCCTGTTTTATAGAAGGCAGAACACCATTAGCATGAAATATTAGATGGGAAGTTCGTTTGATGCAATTAATATTGTATTGGAAAAACAGAAAGTGAGTAATTTGGAGAAATAGAAAGAAAAAAAACAAGTAAGATGGTGGAATTGGAGCTTTTCTCAAGAATAAAAATTGTGTTTGTCATTAATTTAGAAGCTATGTTATTATACGAATATATACAGGTCCTCATCTTGGTAGTATGGACGCGACATTTTGACCATTATGCCTTCCAGCCTTCTAAAAGTGTCTGGAGTATTCAATAATGTTCTGGACATTTGGAACTGGATGCTGAACATAACAGGCACTTGAAGAAGGTTCATTTTGTTTTTAAACCTTTTAATTCACTTATGTGATAAAAGTTGAATCTCATTTTTATTGTTAATTGCCTGGCTTTGGAAGAACTTTCTGGAGCCATCGCTTTATTTGACCAACTTCCCGCGTTCTTGAACTCTCTGTTCAATCTCTTGTGATGTATTGGTGGTCGCTG
The DNA here is from genome assembly GCF_001194135.2 of Octopus bimaculoides. Lineage (NCBI taxonomy): Eukaryota > Metazoa > Mollusca > Cephalopoda > Octopoda > Octopodidae > Octopus > Octopus bimaculoides. The sequence continues at coordinate 7,500,237 of NC_068991.1, read as the reverse complement.
ATATCTGAGGAACCAAACTAAAGCCTGATGTCATAACCTCTCTACACTGGACGATCCAGTGGAGTTTCGTCTTTTTCACATCATACCTATATCAGTAGTCGTAAGCTTCATACAAAATTACGTTGTTACTGAAACATGATATTAATGAATGTAGAATACAATTATGCATATTATAACTAATGAAATATTTCGCTTAATATAAAAGAACGGAGTCAAAAATTTCTCAGTATGTGTCATGCTGCCCTTTTTTTTTATGTGCTTGCTCTCCCTAATTTTGGAACATGGCTAAGCCTCTGCTCTCAACAATTATTTTACATTCAGAGACTTGTCTCTTCTCTTTCACTACACATTCTATATTCATTATCTATGTTCTTCCTGGTGTGTCTTATTTTAATTGCTTGGTCCATTGCAGTTAGAATCAAGCTCTCTGTCTCTTTTTTTTTTATCCCTTTCATTACTGTATTCATTTTGAGATCCTCTGTGTTTCTTCCAATTGATTTTAAATATAACAAAGAATTTAGTAAAATAACTTAGTTATCATTCAGCTAGTGTTAGGAACATAAATTGTGACTAAGGTTTGGTGGAAGATTTTAATTCAAAACTTATGGAAACAAGACATTTGTACTCAGAGCCAGAACCGGTTTCAGCCGGGTTGGTAATGAAAGGGTTAACAATCCCTTTTTTTAGCCATTGGAATTACTTCTGATTTCATTATCCTTCAGTATTTTGAAAAAAAAACAAAAAAACTTTTAATGTAAGCTTTTCTGCTTGTGTTTTTGCTTTCTAACTCTGAGAACTTCACTTTTTTCTCTTCCTTCTGCTAACATATCTTCTTTTCTTACTGCTATCAAAAGTACCTCTTCACTGTCAGCAATGTACTTCCTTAACCTCTCTACTTCTACTTCCACACAGTTTTTTTTGCACTTATTAATCTTCTTAAACCATCCTCTCTATTGAAATACAGTCTGTCAACATCTGCCTGTGGATGTAACCCCCTAGATTGTCAGCAATTTCCTCGTTTTTTTCTATTTACGTTCTCAAGGTCTTCTTTTGTCCACTTGGCTATTCTAGCACCGTACATGATGATAGATACAGCTCTTGTGTGTATGGCAGTGATGGTATTTATACCACTGAATTTGGATTTTAGTATTCTTCTTTATCCTTTGGAAATATTCTCTCCAGTCATTATTTTTCATTACTTTATTCTATATACCACCAGTTCCCAAGACTCCCACATATTTCTATCATTATCTGTGTGAATCTTCTGCTTTTATTCTTAATTAGTCAACTTTTATAGTATTTCCTTTTCTTCATCTCAAGGGTTCTACACAAAGAAATTTCAAATTCCATTCTGATGTCATTGCTAAAAGATCTCTCCCAGTATTTGAAAAGATCTCCAATTCCCTCTTAGTTCTACTGTATAACTTTTGGTCAGTAATTCTCAACCATTTTTTTGCCTGTGGACCGCTTTGATTCCTGTTTTATTCTACTGGACCTCCCTAGCCATTTGAAGTTTTAAAAAGATCCCATTATATTTTTATAATTAAATTTTATAAGAAATTGAATTTTAAAAATTGCTAAAATATTTTTTGTGTTACAGAAGTACAACCAATTTATTGCACATTACTTTTAACTACTAAATTTTATATGGACCCCCAAGGGACACATGGACCTTAGTTGAGAACAACTGCTTTTGGTCATCCAAGAACAGCAAATGGTTAACAATCTCTTCATCTTTTCCTAAGCTATTCTAAAGAGTGAGAAATAAAAGCAATGAAAAATGGTAGAGTCAACAGGCTCTTTCCCTGGAAGATATGCTGATCTGTTTTGACTTTTCTAAATTGGGTTTCTCTTTGCTGTTAGTTCTGTTTCCCGATTTCCGATGCTTTTGGAGTAATCACTGAGCAACAGGAAATGAAGTGTTTTGTTCAACAACACAATCCACCACCCAGTCTGGGAATTGAAATCATGATCTCCCAATCAGGGATGTAACCCCTTAACCACTAGGCTATGCATTTTCACAAATATATATTGTGTGTGTGTATATATATATATATATATATATATATATATATAT
>NC_068991.1:7496410-7498150 GCF_001194135.2 Octopus bimaculoides | reverse complement strand
ATACACACACACACACACACACACACTCACACACTCACACACAAACATACACACACACATACACACATACACACACACACTCACACACTCACACACAAACACACACACACACACACACACACACACACTCATATACATAAATACATATATGCATATATACAGACAATAGGTAAGAGGTAGATATATTCTCAGTATAGAAAACTCCACGTTTTCTGAAACAGCTGTCAAGATATGAAATTACACATTTTCCTATCTCGTTCTGTACTTTTATTCTGTATTTTATGTGCTCCATGAAAATATATTTATATCAAACCTAACCGTTTATCACCATTACTGCCTCTAAATACATATACATATATAAAAGCAATAGTCTTTTAGTGAGGCATGAAAAAAGCAATACTCATTGAGTAATAGTGCAAAAGAAAGGAAGAAAGAGAGGAAAAGACAAAGACAAGAATTCAAGAGCATCTGTCTTCAATGATATTTTCAATTGGAAAGACAGAATAAGAGAGTGGAATCATGGGATTGGAGTGCAGTGGAAGTGGTAATTGTCTGAAGAATTGTGAGAGAAGTAAAGTGAAGAGTAGGTGTGAAAGGGAGTAGGTGAAGAACCAAAGGAGGGAGAGAGAGAGAGAGGGAGGGAGAGAGAGAGAGCGACAGAGACAGAGACAGAGACAGAGAGATAGAGAGAGAGAGAGACAGAGACAGAAAGAGACAGAGAGACAGAGACAGAGAGAGAGACAGAGAGTGAGAGAGACAGAGAGAGAGACAGACAGAGAGAGAGAGACAGAGAGAGAGAAAGTAACATTGAGTGGGGCGGAATAAATGTATGTATGTATATTATGTATATACAACCAATTTAGATGTATACATTGTATACATTGGCACCCATCATGCATCCTCATGCATCCTCACATACACACACACACACAAATACAAGCACGCATTTGCACACTCACAACACAAAATACACACACACACATACAAACACGCACAGACACGCATTCACTCATGCACAAAATTGATTGTAAACTGGAAAAAATAAAAGGTACTTTGAAAAAAAGAAGAAATCCTATTGTAATGCTTATAATAATGATTTATTAATTAGCCATGAAGTCTGGCCTGAGAGTTAACAGGAATGGCAAAATAGGAAATTGGTACAGAGAAGTATTTGCCAAAGGTATTAGAAAAGCAATAAATTGGTTTGCAACTGGAAATCCGAATTGAATTGCTGCCTCACCTTGCCAAGAATTTATAGCTACACGGCAACAACAACGCTACTGGTGATGAGGATAATTATGGTTATGATGATGATGGAGATGATAGTGATGATGATGTTGATGATGATGATGATGATGATGATGATGATGATGATGATGTGTGTTTTTGGTTCTCTCAGCTCCAAAATATTATCATCATCATCTATATATTATATATTATATATTATATATCATATATACAATGATACATTTTACATACATACATACATACATACATACATATATACATACATTCATACATGCACTCATGCATATATATATATATATATATATATATATATATATATATATATATGCACAGGCGTGGCTGTGTAGTAAGTAGATTGCTTCCCAACCACATGGTTCTAGGTTCAGTCTCACAGCGCGGCACCTTGGGCAAGTGTCTTCTACTATAGCTTTGGGCTGACCAGATCCTCGTGAGTAGATTTGGTAGATGGAAACTAAAAGAAGCCTGTCGAAT
>NC_068991.1:7492158-7496274 GCF_001194135.2 Octopus bimaculoides | reverse complement strand
ATGTGCATGTGTGTCTGTGTTTGTCCCCTGCCATTCCCTGACAACTGATGCTAGTGTGTTTAGGTCCCTGTAACTTAGTGGTTCAGCAAAAAGACTGATAGAATAAGAACTAGGTTTACAAAAATAAGTCGTGGGGTCAATTTCTCCAACTAAAACACTTTAAGGCAGTGCTCCATCATGGCTGCAGTCAAATGACTGAAACAATTAAAAGAATTTTCAATTATATATATATGTGTGTGTAGAAAAGGTGTAGGTAGAAACTCCATAAGATGTATCCAGTGTAAGCTATGGATGCATAAGAGGTGCAGCAACATCAAAGGAAGATTAATGAAGAAGATAGCTTTCATGTGCGGCAGATGCACAGGGGCAATAAAACCCACAGACTACGAATGATACTCTTGCTCATAATTCAAATGAATTTGAAAAAGAAATAATTTGTCATCCATAGAATTACTCATAATTGATTTTTTTTTTTAGCATGCAGCGACTTGCTTTAATGCTTGGTTTAAGTAGTTTGAGATCCTATTGTTTACATCTGTTGTAAACAATTGACCAAATTTGTATTAACTCTCAATATTTCTTAATCATATCAGCAAACTTTTTTCAAAGTATTTTCAATACAGAGCTTTAACTTAGCACTCTGTCAGTTACGATGGCAAGAGTTCCAGTTGATCCAATCAATGGAACAACCTGCTCGTGAAATGAACGTACAAGCAGCTGAGCACTCCACAGACATGCGTAAGCTTAATATAGTTTCCAGGGAGATTCAGCGTGACACAGGATGTGACAAGACTGGCCCTTGGAAATACAAGTACTATTCATTTTTACCAGCTGAGTGGACTGGAGCAACATGGAATAAAGTGTCTTGCTCAAAGGACACAATACACCATTGGTATCGAACTCACAACCTTATGATCTTGAGCCGATTATCCTAACCACTAAGCTACGTGCCTTAGTCTATAAGACGAGATAATACTGTAGAAAATTGATTCAATGAAAGATTGAGAAAAGTCTGTGCCCTGAAACTAAGGTAAATTTCTTACCAGTTTAGAAATCCCTCCAGATTTCCATTACTGTTACCAACTTCAAAATAGAATCCTATCCCTTGATAATATTTATATTAACTGAAGCTAAAAGACAGGTCAATTCCTCAGGAATAAGTAATATTTTTCGGTGTCTCATGAAGAAGGCATCTTTTAAGCTGTCGAGAAAATTCAAAGATTTGATGAAGAAGACAAATAAAGGGAACATAAACAGCGGTTTATGTGTTGAAATTACACAGGTTGAGTCCAAATTTATTTAGTTTAAGTTGTTGTTGTTGTCATTGTCATTGTTGTCATTGTTGTTGAATAGAACTATCAGCTTTGCTTCAGTATCAATAAAATGTAGTGGTAGCAATCAAAGTGCTTTGAAGCAATCAATATAGATCGCATGCCATGTTTGCTATGTCTCAGTTTAGTTAGAGATCATATTGTTCACTCCATCATGCAATAGTTCATCATGTGCTGTGGAATACATTGCATATGTCTCGATATTCAATCTGTTTGTATTTGTTGAAAAAGCCTCAGAATATTCATAGCAAAGACAATCACTACGAACACACTGAGTACAAAATCGTTTCCTTTCTCTACGACTGACTAGAAAGCAGTTCAATATGGCAATCAGAGTTTAAGCTCAGCAAAGTAGTTTCAAATATAATTGCTGGAGAAACAATGCCTCTGTCTATTTACCTATTTTATTTTACCTTTAAGTGGTTAAGAGAAGAATCCCTTTGACCACCACCTTTGACAGATTAAATGTCAATATCATCTTCTCCCCAAAGAAATATAGTAATTTTGGTACTTTTTTTCAAAGTAGGTAAACTGAAACAAGAAATGTCTTCTGCAAAGACAAAAGTAAAATTTTTGCAGAAGGATATTGGCCATAGATCGTTAAACCTTAAAATGAGACAATTTGGCAAAGCTGTGTGGACTCTGATTATTTGACATGGCTGAGTGAACATTTGGTTTGTTTTGCAAACAGTAAGTTTTTTGATGTTGAAGGCACACACATGTCTGCATGCACACACAGACGCACATGCACACACAGACGCACAGGCACACACAGACGCACATGCACACACAGACGCACAGGCACACACAGACGCACATGCACACACAGACGCACATGCACACATATACATATACATACATATATGCATGAAGGATTATACACAAACAGACAGAAAGAGTGAGAGGGAGATAGAGAGATATTATAATCCATCCCTTGAACACAACTGACACGAACGCTTTTCATCTCTTTATACCCAGAAATATGCTCACACAGACAGACAGACAGACAGACAGACAGACAGACAGATAGATAGATATATAGATAGATAGATAGATAGATAGATAGATAGATAGATAGGGAGAATTCACGAAAAAACAATAGACGAAGACAGGTGGTGTAGACAACAAATGAATGCATTAGTATAACGCTTGGGAATAGAGAAAGTCTTTAACGTTTCGAGCCTACGCTCTTCAACAGAATGGAACACAGAAAGAAACAAGGAGAGAAAAATAAAATGTGTGTAGTGGTCAGCGATCTATCATGGCAAATGATAGATAGGTAGATGATAGATAGATAGATAGACAGACAGACAGACAGATAGTGAGAAAGAGAGAGAGAGACATTAAATCAAAAGAAAGACTAAAATGTCTGATGTCAAATAAGTCAGGGAATGAATCAGTGATGCCAAAAGAGGCAGCACCAAAATGATTGTGCCAAAATGTTTCATATCCATTAAGCCTTAAAGTCCAATAACTTATCCATTTCACCATTTCACCTGTAAATATAATATAGGTTATTTATACAAAGCACCATACAGCAAACAAAGAGGCAAGTTTTGTTGTTTTTTCTTTTTTTTTTTTTTTCGTCTCAAGCTCTAGGACTTGTAAAGCCAGTTACCCAGTTTCCGTGGCATGTAAATGACAGATATTACAATATGCCCCCTAAATGGGATGTTGATCTGTTGCAGATGTTCAAGGCCAGTAATTTTTTAAAGGGAGAAGGAACAATTACATCGAACCCAGTATTCAGTTGGTTCTTTATTTTATCAACATCAAAAGGCTGAAAGGCGAAGTTGACCTCGGCAGGATTTGAACTCAGAATGTAAAGAGTTAGAAGAAATGCTGCTAAGCATTTTGCCCGATAAGTTAACGATTCTGCCAGTTCACTGCATTAAAGATACAAATAAAGATTCTTCATCTTGTCAGGAAGATGTATTTTCATTCAAAGACCAAATTAATGAAAGTGTATAATTAGCAACTGAGCAATTACGATTTTGGATTTTCATAATCTTCCTTCAAAACCAGTACATCCAGGGTTTGTAATCTTTGATTTGGCTCAGTTATGGGCAAACTGTGGCCTGCAACACTCTCTGAGTGGCACGCCAATGAAAAATTACCTTGTGACCAACCTGATTATTGACCACATGTCATGTGGCCTGCTTCTCAACAAAGGTAACTCATACCTGATTTAGGAGTAGATATTTTAAAGACAGTGTTACAATACAGAAAGTGATGATACTTTGACAAAAAAAATAGAGAGCACACGATGCACAATATGTTATGCGTATATAAACATGCTGAAAAAATATAAATAGTACATAACCACACTCCATCACAACAACACGCACCATAAGAATACAACCACTGAAAGAGCATGGCATCAAAGGGCAACACTATGTTTATATAAGAGGAATAACCCAGATAAATTCCCAAATGGTTTCCTTCCAAATTAAAGTGTTCAACAGTTTCACGCATATTTAAGGAGGTTTATGAGTTTTCTTCTCTAGCTTAAAGCTGTAAAATATCTTCAGAAAAATTTCATCTTGTAAATGAATATGTGAGAGAACAGGTGGGGAGCAGTCAATCATATTGTTTAATGAGCCAAAGAAAGCTCACATAACCTAACTTACATGAGTGTGTGCATATAAGTATACGCATGTGTGTGCATTTGTGGATGTGTGAGTGTATGTGTGAGTGTGTGTGTGAGTGTGTGTGTGAGTGTGTGTGTGTGTGTATATATATATATTTATGTGTGTGTGTGTGTATATATATATATGTAATGCAT
>NC_068991.1:7490295-7491456 GCF_001194135.2 Octopus bimaculoides | reverse complement strand
TGTGTGTGTGTGTGTGTGTGTGTGTGTGTGTGTTTATATATATATATATATAAACGCGTGCACACACACACACACACACACACACACACACACATAGAAGGGGATGCTGAAAAGTTCCTGGCTTTGAGTAAAAGAAAATACCAGAGGATCAGTTAATTATGATTTTATTCAACATATTCCCCTTTCAGATTCACACACTTAGTGCAGCAGTCCTTCAGTTTTTCTAAGCCCTGTAAAAGAACTCAGAAGGTTGGGCCCACAATATCACAAATGTAAGATGCTATCATATTTGTATAGTATACTAAATGCTCCCACATATTTTCCATATATATTAATCACTCATAGTTTTTACTACTGAGTAGAATATCTGTGGATATACACGGACACATACATTCATGGTTATTGATTTTTTCCTGTCCCCTGTTATATTGTGTAGTCTGTGAAATCTTTGATAATTTGCATAATGGGGAAAATGTATTCATTTGAAGCTTTCAGCATGTCATTGTATTTATTGTAAAAGACTGATGAGATAAGCTGTGAGATAGTATAATGTTTCTACAACTGTTACATAATTATTATGGCATCTTGTTGAAACATGTGTATGTTCTATGAAATATTGAATCCCATACCTGTTTTCTGTATATTATTATTATTGTCATTTCTATTATTTGTCTCATATTTTGCACACAAGTCTACCCTCAGGTTGATGCCTTGCATGATAATACACTGGATACTGGAGAGGAGTGTGGAGCCCATTACCGAGCCCAATTTCTGGTTATGAGTCATGCTTCACAGTGCCTTTTTTTGATACATACATATTTCCATATGTTTGTAAAGGAAATGAATTAACTGCAAAGTAATACTTTTTTTTTTTAGAATCAAACAATGAAATACAGTATGGGTTATTAGTTATACATACAACGGGCTACTGCACAGTTTCTTTCTACCAAATTCCACTCACAAGTTGTTAGTCAACCCATTACTATGGGACTATGGCAGAAGACAAGACATGATAAGCACTAATCTGAGATAAAGAAGAGAAACAGGTCTACTGACCATGCTCATAATGGTTAATACTACTACTATATATACATATATATACATACTTGGAAATATATATACATATATATATATATATATATATATATATATATATATATA
>NC_068991.1:7489025-7489886 GCF_001194135.2 Octopus bimaculoides | reverse complement strand
TATATATATATATATATATGTATGTATGTATGTATGCATGTATATATGTCTGTGTGTGTGTGTGTGTGTGTATTGAGAGAGATAATAGATTAAATAGATTAGACTAATTGATAAAATTGATATCTAGACATATGTATATATATATAGATGGATTGATGTGCACCTGTATGTAGAAGACTAATTTTGTCAACTTCATTTGAGCATGCAGTTTGTGACTAATGCAGCCATACAGTAGCAGACAGCACTTATCCAATGAAAACTTACCGATGCTAGAGTTATGACTGTAGGCCCCATAATCCTGGCTAAAGGACTTGCATCATTTCTGAATTCTGGAATAACAAATTTTTTTCTTCATATAGTAATCATCAAAATAAGAAGCAATTTCAATCATCGTCATTCTCTTTCGCTCTTTTCTCAGAATTTCATTGCTCTTGAAAATATCTGATAAATTTAAGGACTCTCTCATTGTAATAATAATTGATTTTAATAAGTAAATTGTTTTTAAAAAAACAACATAACTGTGTAAATCTCCGTCTCTGCTGATTTTATAAAAATCAAGTTATGTTCCAGGCATATAAATATATACATATACAAATATACGTAATTACATACATACATATATATATATATAGATATATATAATGTATATATATATATGTATATATATAAGTATATATATGTGTGTGTATATATATATATATATAATGTATATATATGTATATATATATATATATGTGTATATATACGTGTGTGTGTGTGTGTAATTATATATATTTGTATATGTACATGTACGTATATGCATACATATGTATATGCATATATAATGTACATATGTGTATATATATATATATATATATATAT
>NC_068991.1:7479818-7487312 GCF_001194135.2 Octopus bimaculoides | reverse complement strand
CAGACGCCTGAAAAGTTACCAATATTACTAAATGTAGTAGTCGGTGCAGAACCATTGGTAACATTCTGACCTGTTTTATGCCATAACCAGGAATATATTACTTGACATTATAAAGCACACACACATACTATATATATATATATATATATATATATATATATATATAGTATGTAGTAGATAGGATTATAATCCGAGCTGTTTCTTCATGAAGCATGTCTGCATATTCCAGTTCTCCAAAGTATATTTGTAGAAGTTATGACTTATATGAGAGTTGAAAATATTGGAGAATACTGTTAAATACTGGACAATTAGTTATTACAGAGTAATTACATAGAGTAATTACAATTAGTTATTACAGAGTAATTACATATTAAAACCTTGATCTTAAGAGTTATCAACAGGAGATGTCTTACATGTTTTTTTCATGTGTATACCTATGTAAGCCCTACAAGTAATGAAACATATGTAATGTGTAATAAATAATACCAAAAGATTTTTTAAGTTCTCTGTTTTTTTACTTCAAATAGTCTTTTAATTTGAAAATGTATTGAATTCCTTTGACATTAAACAACAACAGTTTCTGTAGTCAACTGTATCAATCTCAATTTTTTCATTTTTATTGATCCCACTGATAGATCTGAAAGGTATGTTTAGTCCTCATCTGGACTGAACTCAGAGCAAAGAAGAAAAAAATATTACAATGGGCTTAATCAGGCACTTTACAAACATGGTCATCTTCAATGTTGTTATTCTTAAATTTCTTTTTTTTCTTTTTTTTCTTTTTTTGTATTGGTTCAAAGACAGAAATTTTCAGAAAAGAACTTTGATTAATTTTATCAACCACATGATATGACTGATATTTATTTTATTGACCTCACTCTTCTTGGGTACATACGAACCCAGAAAATAGAGAATACATATTGAAAAACATTTTAAAGAAAAGAAGTTTATTTCACCTCAAGAATTTTGGTTCTTCAAACACTAGAAGTTGTAACCAATCTTTTAGAAGAGGACATCTCACTCAAGCCTTGAAGTTTGCACTCTCTCTTCTGGAGCAAGAAGATTCAAGGTGTAACAGATCCCCTTCAAAAATTGAAATTTTCAACCTCTTGCTTATATCAGAAGACCTCCTGCAAATGTTGAAGGATGTCTTATAGAACAGGAACCTCCTTTAAGCATCAAAGACCATAACATGTCTTTTAAAACAGGAAACTTCCCTCAAACATTGAAAGTTGCTATATTTCTGATATGTCTGATGCCAGAAGACTTCTTTAAACATTAATGGTTGTAACCGATCTTCTGGAGCAGATAACCTTCTTCGAACATCAAAGATAGTAATATGTCTCTTGGAGTAGAAAACTGCCTTCAAACATTATCATCGTTATCATCATCATCATCATTTAATGTCTGTTTTCCATGCTGGCATGACTTGAATGGTTTGATAGGAGCAGACAAGCCAGAGAGCTGCACCAGACTCCAGTTGTCTGTTTTGGCATGGTTTCTACAGTTGGATGCCCTTCCTGATGCCAACCACTTTACAGTGTATGCTGGGTGCTTGATATGTGACACCAGCATAGAAGCTTTTTATGTGGCACCAGCATCAGCAGGGTTACCAAGTAGCTTGCAAAACAAAGACCACTTACTTGAGAGGGAGAGTGAAACTGAGCGGAGTGACTGTGTGTAAGGTGAGAGGTTAGAGAACAATAGAAGGATAGAGATAGTTGTCTTACTATAGAGGACTTAGATTTTATATGATACTTGGAGCAGTCAAAGGTTTTTAAATGTCTCCTAAAACAGGAAACATCCTTCAAACATCAAAGTTTGCAATACATCTCCTTCAGCAGAAAACCTTTTCAATTGTTGAAGGCTGTATTATATCTTCTAGAGCAGGAAATTAATTTTAAAGTTTGGTGCTTTGATATGGGATACAATTCTACCTTTAAACATTCAAAATTGTGTGATAAGAAGTTTACTTCCCAACATGGTTGCAGGTTCAGTCCCACTGCGTGGTACCATCATGAAAGGGGTGTCTTTAGTTTCCAATCTTCAGTGAAAACATGCATATCAATGGGGAAACAGATATGAGTTGGTGACAGAAAGGGTGTTTGGCCATAGAAATAGCCACCTCAACAAATTCTGATCTATGTGAACATGTACATATGCACACACACACGCACGCACGCACACAGACACACACACACACACACACATACACACATACATAAATATCATGGACTCTCTTGTCATTAGACAATAGAAGAGGATTGGTTCTGTAATTTCTTGCTAAATGTCCACACAGATGATTTGTTAATAAGAAGAAGAAATATTTCCTTCTCGAGCCATGCCAGGCTCATAAGGGCTGGTTTCTCAGTTTTAGTGGCGTATAAATTCCCCACCTGGATGGGACACCGATCCGTCGCAGCATTGCTCATTTTTGCCAAATGAATGAACTGGAACAACATGAAATGAAGTACAGTTCTATATTTAAGAGATGAGGAATTATGTACATTATTTACATTATTTACATTCAACAGATATTTGTCCTCATCTTGTTTGTTGTTAACACAACGTATCAAAGAATACCTTAGGAATGAGAACCCAGGTTTGAAATTTCCCCAAGACACCTGAAGAAGGCTGGAGGGTATATCAGCCGAAACGTTGTGTTAACAACAAACAAGATGAGGACAAATATCTGTCGAATGTAAATAATGTAAATAATGTAAATAATGTAAATAATGTATGAAATGAAGTGTTTTTCTCAAGAACACAATGCATCACCCAGTCTGGGAATTGAAACCACAATCTTACAATCCTGAGTCCAGCACCCTAACAATTAGGCTGGGAGCAGGAAACTTTCAAATCATGACAGCTGTAATTTACACTGTGGAGAAGAATTATTTTCTACCACCTGATGAAGAATGTTGGTAAATAGAAATGAATAGAAGGGTCATTGTTGAAGTATTGTTGGAGAGGTAGTTAGTTAGTTTCATGGGGTGAAACCACATGGCATAATGTTGGTACAATAGCTACATGTGAAAAACCGGATGAAATACCAGACAGCTCATTGATGACGTTAATACCAATGCCATTTGCCACTGATGATGATGATGACGATGTCATTGAAGAAGATGATGATAATGGTGATGCTGCTGCTGCTGCCTCTTGCAACTGATGATGAGAATAATGGTAATGATGATGATGATGATGATGATACATAATGATGATGAACACAATCCAGTGGCAGGATGTTTGATTAGAAAGTTAAGCAACACTTATCGAATATTCGCTCATATGAAGAGAATTTGCCTTGCTTTCACAAAAAATTTGTTGGTACCCACATCAAAAGCTGTTCTATTCTTGTGTAACATAAAAAAAGGGGGAAAAGAGTTAAACTATTGAGCAGCTCTTTTATTGTGTAAATTAAAATAAGTTTTACTGAAGACAATAAAAGCTTCAAGCTGATTTGGAGTGCAAAAGACATTTTTTTTAATCATCCTCTCAAACATCATACCTAAACATAGAAAGGGGAATATCCATTCACTTATTAAAAAAAAAATTGTGATGAAGCTTTTTTTTTCCTTCTGCTTCGGCGGAACAATAAACCTCATCTTGTTCTTTAATCTATACAAATCCTGTATAAGTTAGATGTTGAAAAATACAATGGCCTGGATTATCTCATCAGCAAAGAACTTGTGTATTGATTTACGAATGATAATAATATTTCGCTGTGATAGTGATCTGTGCTGGCTGAAGTGGTCTTTTGGTAATCATTGATTTCATCCACGTTCCATGATCAGCATATTTTTATCATCAATTGTTCATGGGACAAAAGAAACAAAAGTCAAGTTTTCTTCAACAACAAGAAATTTTTTTGAATAAAATTTCTTAAATAAAGTTTTAGAAAAAAAAAAATGAATGACATTTAAAAAAAAAAATATGACAATTGTAACAATGGACTGAACAACTGAAATAAATCACTGGGATGCCTATACAAGTGGTCCCAAAGGCTTAGGGGTGTTTTAATTGGAGATCATGTCTTTTACTTTATACATTCATACACACACACACACACACGTGTCATCATCACTATCATCATTATGGTCTTCCCGATCATCATCATCATCATCGTCACCACCACCACCACCACCACAACCACTGTTATCACCGTCAACATTACCATCATCATCTCACAACCATCACCATTATCACAACCATCATCATCATCATCGTCATCATCCCCATCACCATCATGACAACACAGAACACAGAATAGCAGAATGACACAACACAGCACACAGAATGACAGAACAACAGAACACAGCACACAGAATGGCAGAATACAGAAACACATGCACTTTACAATCCAATGACATCATATGTCGTCTAGGAAGAGAGTTTCATCCCAGGAGTATTTCCACAGCAGTGTATCCTCTCACATCTGAGCATGATCAAGCAAGTTAAATATGACTTTATTAAATGTTGCTTCATGCAGCTCCCTCACCCCCTTCCTTGGCCCCTTGTTCATATCCTCTCTTATGCTAAATCTCTTGCCCCTTGAGAATTTGGTCTACCTTTTTCTTATCTTTTCCAGCCATACATCTCCTCTTGTGGAGGTACGTGGCTTAGTGGTCAGAGCGTTGGACTCATGATCCTAAGATTGTGGTTTCAATTCTGGGATTGGGCGACACATTGTGTTCTTGAGCAAAACACTTCCTTTCAAGTCGTTCCAGTCCACTCAGCTGGCAAAAATGAGTAATCCTGTGATAGACCAGCGTCTTGTCCAGGTGTTGTAAGTGACGGAGTGCCACAATGCAGCCTTGATGTTTGCCACTTCCCTGCCAAACCATCCTACCCATGCCAGCATGAAAAGTGGACATTAAATAATGACGACAATCACAGCATTGGCAACAATGACAATTATGATGATGATATAACAACAGACAGAACTACATTCAAAATGTTCTGCAAGCTGTAGCAGTTCCAAAGTTTTATCGTATGCTCTTCGTGCCATAAAGAACTACAGGTAGCAAGAGTGTTTTGTCTTTGTTTGTTTTGGTTTTTTGTGTGTTTCTGCAGATAAAAGGACGAAGCTCAATCTAATGCCAAAATACTTGAAGTTCACCAAAAATAGATCCTTATATCAAGCTTCAAAGAAAATGGGCAAAAAATGGTATTTTGTTTTGTATCTTATTTTACTCTTTTCCTGTATATTTTCAAAAACAATGGGTTACTCCAGATAGTATTAGAAAATCAGTCATCAAATATAATCTATAGAAAAATACAAAAAATGGTATCCTGCTCTAATAAGCTATTTTCTGTGAGAAGAACAACTTGACTGGTTTTCAAAATTCTTATTCATAAATCTTATTCAGACATCAGAAAAAATGTTAGCAATATTAAATTTGTTTTGAACAAGAATGTAAATTTCCATGGCATATAATGAGATTTCCTTCACAATTGCTTAATATAGAATTTTTATAAATTGTTTTCTATTTGTTAATGTTGTATGTTTCTTTCTTATTTATTTTATTTTCTTATTTAAAATTTTGTCTCACTCATTCATATTGTTCTGAAGTCATTAGGTATTCAAGCTTATGTCACTATCATATAAGCTGAATTATAGTCACACACACACATAGCTGAACATTATAGTCATACACACACACATAGCTGAATGCTATAGTCTCACACACACACACACACACACACTCACACACACACACACACACACATGTTGAAAATGTGTGCAATGATGAGCATTTTCTAAGATACATAAATATAAAACACTTTACATGAGTTGAATTGCTGAAGTCTCTTCTAGAAAAGGTTAAACGTCTAAAATAACTATTATCTCTTTTACTGATATAATGTCACACTTGTATGTATGAAATGCGTTGATATTTAAGAGAGTTTAATACATAATTCCACAGTTGTTATCTTTCTTTGCACATGCAATAACTAAAATATATCGTTGCTATTATGTTAAACTGTCGTATATCCAAATTTGGCCAAATGCGTTTTTTTGAATATTTAATTTTGCTTGCACTAGCCAGTTTTTAGGATATCAATTCTGCTGTGGTGGGCAAGTCTTCCTAATGACAATTGATTATGAATGCTATTGAAACAATTCCATTGATATCAATCTACATAATATAAGTCTTCAATAAGCTTTACATCCTCATCACAATCAAAGTCAAATGTAATTAAGGAGGACCTAATTATTCAGAAAAGTAATTGTGTCCCATGTATTTACTCTTAATTATTTTAATTCCCGTCTATTAACATTCAATATAGATGAGGAGGAGAAAAATAGCCATGCTTCGTTCATGTTAATTAGAAATCTAATTAAAATATTTGTTAGATCTAACTTCAATAATGACAATGTCATACAGGTTGCTTTATAATATCCAACTAATTCTCTGCTGTCCACTTTTGTTCTTGAATAGCTTCGTTTTGTAGGAAATGACTTTTGTTTATTAACCTGGAAACCAATAACTTTTGATGAAGTAAGGACTTTCACTTTCATGAGACCCTCCAGCGAATGTAGAAACGTTGTAATGTCTTATTTTCAACAGTGCTATCTTAAATGTTGACTAAATGGTACAATGATGGTGTTGAGAAACCACATGGTTACAAAGTAACATTCTTAACTACACACACACACTCACACACCATTTTCATCACCTATATTGGTCAACTAAAGTAGATGTTTATATATATATATATATATATATATATATATACATCATCATCCTCATCACCGTTTAACGTCCGCTTTCCATGCTAGCATGGGTTGGACGATTTGACTGAGAACTGATGGAGCCCGAAGGCTACACCAGACTCCAATCTGATTTGGCAGAGTTTCTACAGCTGGATGCCCTTCCTAACGCCAACCACTCCGAGAGTGTAGTGGGTCCTTTTACGTGGTTTTACATTTCGAGCAAAGCTCTTCAGAAACAGAGAAAAGTCCAATAGAAAAGGAAGATGGAGGAAAAAAAATTGCTAACAATTCACATGTGGTTACATTTTCAAATATATATATGTATCTAAAGTGGATGTTAACTGATGACGATGATGATGGTGATGATGATGATGATGATGATGATGATGATGATATATGTATGTGTATGTATATGTGTGTATACATATACTCATACATACATATATATATATATATATATATATATATATATATATACACATACACATACATATATATCATCATAATTGTCATTGCCATCAGTTAACAACCACTTTTCCATGCTTGACTGGGTCAGATGGACATTGTTGAAGCAGAACATTGCTTGTATTATGAAGATACTCATTTACAACCATCACATGATGTTAGGAGAGGTTTACACACCTGCACACACACACAAACATACATGCACAATATATATATATGTATGTACATACACACACGCACACATGTATGTGCACATATATATATATACACGCACACACACACACACACACACACACACACACACACAC
>NC_068991.1:7478384-7478685 GCF_001194135.2 Octopus bimaculoides | reverse complement strand
ATATATATATATATATATATATATATATACATATATGTATGCATGCATGTTTGTATGTATATATAAAACAGCCTTCTCTCAGTTTCTGTCTACCAAAGTCACTCACATTGCTTTGGTCAACCTAGGGCTATAGTAGAAGACACTTGCTCAAGGTAGCAATGCAGTAGAACTGAACCCAAAACCACATGGTTGGGAAGCAAGCTTCTTAACCACATAGCCATACCTGTGTATACACACACACACACACACACATATATGCATATGTATATATGTATGTGTATATATGTGTGTATATATATAT
>NC_068991.1:7473138-7478374 GCF_001194135.2 Octopus bimaculoides | reverse complement strand
TGTATGTGTATGTATATATATATATATATATATATATATGTATATGTATATATATATATATATATATATGTTTGTATGTATGTATAAGTGTGTATATATATCTATATATTTATCCATGCATGCATGGACAGACAGATAGATATTTGACTATGTAAGACTTACTGTTTCCTTATATCCCTTGACCAACTACCCTTGTGTTTGGTCTTATTCTGACCTCATCAACGATTCATAACCTTCACTGAACTTTGCAGAAGTATTAATCGAAGAGACGCAAAGTAAATGCATAAAACCATATATTTGCTGGCGTAAGGAAATAGAGATGTATGGAAATAAAATAATTCGGAGACGCTATCTGCATAATAAAGAAAGAATGGTTGAGTTAGTGTTAACATGTGTAGTGGTGCAGTATAGATTTCTGATGCAAAAGAATGAAGAAATTTCATAATTTGGCAGGACATCCCATTCCTCTGCTTTATTCTTTCTTGTAAGCCAAAGTGTAGAACAATGCCATTCAGAATCTTTCACATATATATATATATATATATATATATATATATATATATATATATATATTATATATATGAGTGTACATATGTGAGTGTCCATGGATGTGTGCTAGTGTGTGCATGTGCGTGTGTGCATTGTGTGTATGTGTATGTGTGTGTGTATTGTGTGTGCATCTGTGTGTGTGTGTGTGCATGCACTACATGCACGTGTGTGTTGAAAGAAAAACAGAGCATAAAAGGAATCAGGTGTAGGAAGCAAAACAGAAAGCTGCATTGGTATGGACATGTGATGCATTTGATTGTACAAAGAAGTGCTCGTCATTCCCAGGGGGTGGAACATGTGGGATGGAACATGTGGAAAAGGGAAACCTAAGAAGATTTGGGACAAAGTAGTGAAGGCTGGTCTCTGGATGTTGAGCCTCATGGAGAAGATAACAAAAGATCAAATTGATTTGGGGTACTTAGTACCCAAGAAGACCCACCCATCATGATGAAACTGAGGTTTTAGAAGCATATGTCGGCACACAACTGGGATCCTTATCCAATTTGTCCAAGTTATGTCTTCCCTAACTTTCTAAATTTCCATTGTACCCCCACCACCAACACCAACACCTTCCCCTGATGCACTAAATATGTTCTTACTTTGCTTTACGATTAATTCAGCACTGATTTGACCTTTAGTTGTTATCTGCTGCATTTACCCAAATCTTTAATCATTATCATCATCACTGTAAAAACTGCATTGTAGCAAAAAGAACTCTGTATAGTTTATATATAAATAGTAGGAGTAACTTGACAAGTGTTTTATTAGCAAATGTCACATACTGTCGCTCCATTGATTATTTCAAAAGCATTTTTGTAGCCCACTCCTTTGAATTTAATTGAAGGTTTCAAGCCCAGCGCTTTTGCCAATTTCTCCTCTTCTGAGGATCAAATGCTGAAGATGACCCATTATGGTACCAGCATCTGCAATTCTAGCCTCTAATTCATTCTTCTGTGGCCTATTGTTTGTGAATACAGCTCCAAGATAAACTTCTCCACATGTGTCGGTTTCTAAATTCTTACGATGAAAATTAGAATTAATGTTTAGGAATTCCAAAGGAAGAATGACGTGACATGAATTCATATTCCAATGGGGTTACTAAGCTATGTCTTAGGACAGACACCAAACAATCCCTGTTCCATTTACCTGAGAGTAAAGTATAATAACAAAACGAAGACATACATACATACATATATACAGACAGGCAGACAGAGTGGAAGTGTGAGAGAGAGATGGGGTGGAGTTGCAAAAGCACATGACTAGATAGAAATTGCTAAGTTGTTTATTGGTTTACTGCAGGGAGACAGAGATAGAGAGAGAGAGAGAGAGATCGAATGATCAGATACAGGAATGAATGACTGAATGAAGCTATGTATAATACCAAACAGCTACTTAAGATACCAGTAAAGACTGACGATGGGAAAATGTTAATTACTCCAGCATTTCAGATGATTCCCTGCTGAAATAGCTACTGCAAAGCAATAAATCAATATTTAGAAGCTAGCAGTGTTCAAGGACATCTATATTTTATGATCAATCAATGCATTTTGATACAGGACCATCTTCCATTTTCTAAATTTAAGGAAACGGTTAAATGATTTAATATAACACTCACAACATCAGTGGCAGACGACTTAGTGTTATCTTTTACTTTTTAATCGTTTCAGTCGTTTGATTGCGACCATACTGGGGCACCACCTTGAGGTGTTTAATCAAACAAAACCAGTCCTCGTGTTCGTTTGGAGTTTGGTGGGTATTCTCTTGGTCTCCTTTGCCAAGTGGTTATTTGCAGAGATGGGAACCAACACCACTTGTCAGCAGTGGTGGGAGACAAACACAAACACGTGCACACACAAACACACACACACTCACACACACACATGCATATGCATACACACAAACACAAACACACACACACACACACACACACACAAATACAAACACATGTACACAAACATAGAAACACACAATACACACAAACATACATGCACACACACACACACACAAACGCACACAGACACACACAGACACACATAAATACGCACATACATACACACACACAAATACACACACACACACGCATATGCATACACACAAACACAAACACACGCACACACAAACACAAACACACGCACACACAAATACAAACACACGCACACAAACATAGAAACACACAATACACACAAACATACACACACAAACACACACACAAACACACATGCACACACACACACACACAAACACATACAGACACACACAAATAAAAAACACACACAAAAACACACACACACACACACACACACGCATCTTTGTCATCATTTTAATGTCCACTTTTCTATGCTGGCATTGGTTGGGCAGAGTTTATCAGGGTAGATTTTCTCCACCCAGATAGCCCTCCTTGCTACCAGCCCTCACCTGTTTCCAAGCAAGGTAATATTCTTTTCTACTCTAGGCACAGCGCTCGATATTTTGGGGGGAGGAGCCAGTCAATTAGATCAATCCCAGAACACAACTGGTACTTAATTTATCGACCCCATTTTCCCATATTGGCATGAATGGAAAGGACCCAGTACACACTGTAGAAGGGCATACAATTTCAAAAAACCACACCTGTGTTGATACTGGAGCTTGACACAGCCCTGAAGCTTTCTGGATTCTGTCAAACTGTCCAACCCATGCCAGCACAGAAAACAGATAATGATGAGGATGATAATGATGATGTGTGAGTGTGTGTGTCCATCCATCCTTTCATATTCTCTGCCCACTGTTCTTAGATAGGTCATGGAAGTAGAGTCCTCAGGCACCTCTTCCTTAGGGTCTTATCAGAAGCAATCATCATTACATTGTTCTGATGGACCAGCCATCTCGTTCTTCTGTGTGTGTGTGCGCGCATGTTTACATGTGTGTGTGCACATTTGCGTGTGCGTGTGTGTGTGCACACATGTGAGTGCGCATGTGTGTGTGTGCATACGCATGTGTGTGCTTGTATGCTTGTGTGCATGTGTGGGGGGGGCGAGCATGTGTGTATACGTGTGTGTCTGTGTGCGTGTGCATGTGTATGTGTGTGTGTGCATGTGAGCATGTGTACATGTGTGTGCGTGTGTACATGTGTGTGCGTGTGTACATGTGTGTGTGCACATGTGCGTGTGTGTGTGCACACGTGTGCGTGTGCTTGTCTGTGTGTGTGCATGTGTTTGTGCGTGTGTGTGCATGTGTTTGTGCGTGTGTGTGCATGTGTGGCGGGGCGAGATTGTGTGTATGCGTGTGTGTCTGTGTGTGTGTGCCTGTGTCTGTGTGTGCGTGTGCCTGTATCTGTGTGTGCATGTGTGTGTGTGTATTTGGATATGCAACCAAAAAAACAGAAGTACCTGCTGGTTGTTGTTGAGTTTATACATTTGAAGCTGATCCCTTCATTGTGTTGCAAATTATAGTTTCTCCCTCTATGCGATTCTTCATCTGAAGGGTTGCATGCAACTGGAGATTCTGACTAGAGACAGACTGAATTGTCAGCATGAAATAATTATAAGGAAGAGACATAAAAACCTAATGTCTACCTTTCAATTATAGTTTCATATTCTTATGCTATCCCTCTCTCCCTCTCTTCCCCTCTCCCTCTCTTCCCCTCTCCCTCTCTTCCCCTCTTCCTCTTCCTCTCTCCCCTCTCCCCCTCTCCTATCTCCCTCACTCTCCCCTCTCTCTTCCTCTATCTCTTTATCCATCCATCCATCCATTTATCTATCTATCTATCTATCTATCTATTTATCCATCCATCCATCCATCCATCCATCTATCCATCTATCTATCTATCTATCTATCTATCTATCCATCCATCCATCCATTTATCTATCCATCTATCTATTTATCTATCTATCTATCTATCTATCTATCTATCTATCTATTATCTATCTATCTATCTATCTAGTTAGCTATCTCTTTTCATTCTTTTATGGATTACTTAAGCTTCATTTCATTATCTGCCTTCAAATTCAATGAGGCATATTGCTGGGAATGGTAAGATATATTTCCTTTCTGGATTGATTTTCTTATTTATCCATTCACTAGCACTAATAATGTTAATTAATTAGAACACTTGCAAAACATCTTCATTTTGGAGGATAATATCTGCACTCCTTTAGAATAGACAGAAGATATAATGGATTATATCTTCCTGCACTAATAACCTCTATCAGATTCCGAGTAGCTGTGTGGTAAATAGCTTGCTTACCAGCCACATGGTTCTGGGTTCAGTCCCACTGTGTGGTACCTTGGGTAAGTGTTTTCTTCTATAGCCTCATGCTGACCAAAGCCTTCGGAGTGGATTTGGTACATGGAAACTGAAAGAAGCCCATCGTATATGTGTGTGTGCACGTGAAAAAACATTTGAGTAAGGTTGTTGCCAGTGCCGCTGGACTGGCTCCTGTGCAGGTGGCACATAAAAAACACCATTTTGAGCATGACTGTTGCCAGTACAGCCTGACTGGCCCTCGAGCCGGTGGCACGTAAAAGCACCCATTACACTCTCGGAGTGGTTGGCGTTAGGAAGGGCATCCAGCTGTAGAAACTCTGCCAGATCAGATTGGGAGCCAGGTGCAGCCATCTGGTTCACCAGTCCTCAGTCAAATCGTCCAACCCATGCTAGCATGGAAGGCGGACGTCAAACGATGATGATGATGATGATATATATATA
>NC_068991.1:7470708-7473128 GCF_001194135.2 Octopus bimaculoides | reverse complement strand
CCAGATCAGATTGGGAGCCAGGTGCAGCCATCTGGTTCACCAGTCCTCAGTCAAATCGTCCAACCCATGCTAGCATGGAAGGCGGACGTCAAACGATGATGATGATGATGATATATATATATATATATATATATATATAAATAAATATATATATATATGTGTGTGTGTGTGTGTATGTATGTATATGTTTGTATATATGTATATATCTATGTGTGTGTGTCTGTGTCTGTGTTTGTCCCCCACATCACTGCTTTACAACCACACTACCCATCCAATACAAGAAACCCCCAGTTTCCTTCACCATATTCAAAACATTAGGGCAACATCACTGGTCAACATGTTGAAAGATAGGTCAAGAGAAATTGTAGAAATGCTAGAATGGGGGCAAGCAGTGGTTTAGCTAATAGAGAAGCAAGGAAAATGATTGCTCCCCTCAAGCACATTTTTCAAAATGGGTGCCTTTTCATCAATTTTTTTTTTGAGTGGGTAACAGTGTTAGCATGGGGATAATAGACATATTGTTAGCAGGGAAATGAATAGACAAAGCAACTGAGGTAATCAGAGTATGTAATAGAATCATTAAATGTAAGTTAGTCATCAACAACATGACAGCAACTTTTATCTCTGCATGCACAACATAATCAAGGCTGGCAATGGACCAAAAGAACCACTTTTATGATACCCAGCTGCAGAGTATGTCAATAATGAATGGCAAGGACTTCATTATCATGGTTAGTGATTTTAACAGATATATTGGTTTTAAATTTTGGAACAAGGTCAGCAATTTTAGAGCAATGGGTAAGTCGATTGCATTGACTATGGTGATCAACTTTATCAACCCTGAAAGGATGAAAAGAAAAGTCAGCCTTGGCAGAATTTGAACTCAAAATATAAAGATGGACAAAATACTACAAAGCATTTTGCCTGGCATGCTTACAGTTCTGCCATCTTGCCACCCTGATTTTAACAGACATATTAGGAATGACATGATGGATTCTCTGGTGTGCATGGAAGTATAGATAAATGTAGTGCAAAGAATGAGATGGAATCAGGTCTCCTGGAATTCTGTGATGCAAATAATTTAAGCATTTGCAACACTAACCACAGGAAACTGTCCGGAAACCTGATTGATCTCTTACCGATAAAATGAACATACAAGACAAGTAGACTTCATACTCACAAGGAAATGGAACAGACAGACATTTATGAATGCTAAGTCTTGAATGGAATCACGACATTCCCCCTAAATGAGATGCTGGTCCATTGCAAGGTTTAAGGCCAACAATTTTGTGGGGAGGGGGCAAGGCAATTACATCCGCTCTAGTACTTGACTGGTGCTCTATTTTATTGCATTCAAAGGAATAAAGGCAAAGTTGACCTCAGCAGCATTTGAACTCAGAAAATAAACAACTGGAAGAAATGCCACTTAGCTTTTTGTTGGACATGCTTATGATACTGCCAGTTCACCACCTTAAACCTAGAATATAAACCCAGGTTTTACAGATGAAAAACAAACCTCTATATACACACTATATATACACTGTTGTTGATGTTGGCACTCCGTTGCTTATGACGTCGAGGGTTCCAGTTGATCCGATCAACGGAACAGCCTGCTCGTGAAATTAACGTGCAAGTGGCTGAGCACTCCACAGACACGTGTACCCTCAACGTAGTTCTTGGGGTTATTCAGCGTGACACAGTGTGACAAGGCTGGCCCCTTTGAATTACAGGCACAACAGAAACAGGGAGTAAGAGTGAGAGAAAGTTGTGGTGAAAGAGTACAGCAGGGTTCGCCACCATCCCCTGCTGGAGCCTCGTGGAGCTTTTAGGTGTTTTCGCTCAATAAACACTCACAACGCCCGGTCTGGGAATCGAAACCGCGATCTTACGACCACGAGTCCGCTGCCCTAACCACTGGGCCATTGCGCATCCACATATATATACACTACATACACACTATATATACACGATATATACACTATATACACACTATATACACACTAGGATAAGGAGTGTCCTCATTGACTTAAAATGACTGGTAAAATTCCTTCTGAGATAAGCCTTTAAATTATAATCCCCAGACAATAAATTAAAAGTAAATTCATAATTAAACAAAGAAGGCCTAGGCGTGGCTGTGTGGCAAGGAAGTGGATTTTCTAGCCAGATGCCCTTCTTGTCGTCAACCCTCACCTGTTTCCAAGCAAGGTAATATTTTTCCATAGTTAGACATGTTTCTGAAGAATATTGGAAACAAACGACACTGCTTGTATGACAGTGAAACTCATTTACAGCTATCATGAAATGTTAAAACAAAGAGACAACACACACATACACACACACATACATGCATATACATATATATATATCTGTACAACATACATATGACTTACATATGCATATATATATATATATATATATAT
>NC_068991.1:7462830-7470388 GCF_001194135.2 Octopus bimaculoides | reverse complement strand
CCTCCATTCTCACCACATGTCCATACCAGCGCAATCGTCTCTCTTGCACGCCACAACTGATGCTTCTAATGTTCAGCTTTTCTCTCAAGATACTTACACTCTGACGGGTATATATATATATATATATATATATGTGCATATATACTGTGGTATTATGAGCCAGGCTGTGTTATAGGGAAGGATCAGAAGTGAAGAAGTAGGCATATCCTGTCAGAAGTGGGGCCTGCAGATCAAACCAGCAGTGCCGCGGTGAACATGCGGCATCAGTAAAGCATGAGGAGCCAGTCGACGGTGGACAGCACATCAGAGTGGATGTGTGAGACTGTACAGCGATGGACAGCACACGTGGATGTGGAGTGAACCCTGGAGACAGCACGTGGATGTCGAAAGTGACCCTTTTTCCGGACTGACAGGTAAGACTACCGTAATTCTCTCTTCGCTTCCGTCTTTTTCTTCCTTTACATCACATATACAATGGGCTTCTTCCAGTTTTTATCTACCTAATCCACTCACAAAGCTTTGGTAGATGTAATAGAAGGCACATAGAAGACACTTGCCCAAGGTGCCATGCAGTGGGATGGAAACAGAAACCATGTGGTTTGGAAGCAAACTTCTTGACCACACAACCATTGCCTGTGCCTATCATAAAGCATTTTATTTCATGTTGCTGTAACATATTTAGGTCAAGTCTGTATCGAGGAACATCCATTTTTCTGTAAATGATACACAAAGAAACTCCAGATTTCAACACAGCAAGGTAACAAAACACCTGCCTCTGTTGGTTCTGCTAACCACTGTCCTCTCTTCAAACAGAACAACAGTAAATAAATAACACTGAAGATTAAGTTTAGTTTATCAACAGTAAATAACAAATATGTTTGATTAATAACAATTCAAGCTAATTGAAATTGAAGATTTCTTTAATCATGTGTCTCTGCCTGTGTTTGTGTGTTTATTTGTATGAAAGTATGTGTATCCATGTGTCTGTCAGCTAGAATATAGTATAAGCATAAATATTGCATGAGAGCATGTATGTGTAAGTAAGGAGAATGTGTGTACAGAATGTGGTGAGAGTGGTGAGTATGAGCTATGATGTAAACTGAGTGCTTTGGTGTGTGTGTGTGTGATGTTGTATTGGCTGGTGTGATTGTGGTGGATCTGTGTTTGTGTATGCAAAGTGCTTTGTGTGGGAGAAAGTAGGTGGGATATGTGAGTTTGTATGTGATTCTGTATATGTGATTATATTGATATATGTGTGCACATGTGCATGCCTATGTATGTGAATGAAAGAGAGACTGTATGTATGTATGTATGTATATGACTGCAAGAGTGTGTGTATGTGTGTTAACCTATTTATAAGTTAAGCCGCTAAAGCTATTAGATGTCATTAACAATTAATTTATCATTATCAATTTCAGAAGCATCCATGTTCACAACTCTATTGTAATTGCCTTACAACAACACAACCATTTCTCTTTACTATATCCGAGGGGTGCTGAAAAGTTCCTGGCCTTAAGGGTACCATTAAAGGCCCAATTGGTGGTCCTACCTTCCAAGTACCTTTTACAGGGCTTAGAAAAACTGAAGGGCCACTGCAATAAGTGTTTGAATCTGAGAGAGGAATATGTTGAATAAAATCATTATTAACTGATCCTCCTGTATTTTCTCTTACCTAAAGCCAGGAACTTTTCAGCATACCCTCTTGTGTGCGTGTGTGTGTATATATATATATTCTTGTTTTTTATTCTTTTATTTGTTTCAGTCATTTGACTGTGGCCATGCTGGAGCACCACCTTTAGTCGAGCAAATTGACCGGTTGTCAAGTGATGTTGGGGGGGACAAACACAGACACACAACATATACACACACACACAAATACATATATATATATATGGGAGAATGTACGAAAAAAAACAACAGACGAGGACAAGTGGTGTAAACAACAAAAGGATGTATTAGTTTGATGCTCAGGAATACAGAAAGTCTTTAACGTTTCGAGCTATGCTCTTCAACAGAAAGAATACGGAGAAAACAAGGAGAAAAACATGGAAAAAAAAAATTGATATATATACATATATGACGGGCTTCTTCCAGTTTCCGTCTACCAAATCCACTCACAAGGCTTTGGTCGGCCCAAGGCTAAAGTAGAAGACACTTGCCCAAGATGCTACGCAGTGGGACTGAACCTGGAACCATGTGATTGGAAAGCAGGCTACATACCACACAGCCACTCCTGCATCTATATTCTTGCAAATAAATATTTTGTTATTGTCGTAATTGCCATTGTCGTTATCATCATCATCATCAACATCATCATCACCATCTTCTGAATAGATGTCCATTGTTTTCTCCGGTGCCACAATGGAGTTCACTAAGTAAGCACTTGTAGTATCATGGGTCATTCTAAGAACAGTCTTCTATTATGTTGTATTTTATTTGGAAACCAATGGAAAATTCTCACGTCTACTATTTAGTCCTAATTCACTGCCACCAAGTACTTCTCTACTAATAATGATTATCTAAAATTATGAATTATGAGATGTTCATTTTAATAGCTATTTTTTTAACAATGACACTATTGGTTACAAGCTTCCAAAGAGCTGATTGCTAGTTCGTTACCTTTCTACTGGGGAGAATAACAAGGGAGTAGCCATAACTTAATGAACTTCTGTTAAATGAACATTGTTTCTTTTCTTTCTTTTCTTTTTTACTGGTGATTTTTCATTATTTACCAACATACAGTAAAATATATAAATATGCAAGGGCAGCGAGCTGGCAGAATCATTAGCACACCGGGCAAAATGCTTAGCAGTATTTTATCTGTCTTTACGTTCTGAGTTCAAATTCCACCGAGGTCAACTTTGCCTTTCATTCTTTCGGGGGTCGATAAATTAAGTGCCAGTTGTGTACTGGGGTTGATCTAATCAACTGGCTCCCTCCTCAAAAATTTTGGGCCTTGTGCTTAGAATAGAAAAGAATATATATAAACATGCATACAAAACCAGTCCTCAGTAATACAGTGGTAAGTTTCTCTGCCTGTCACATGGGAGACTGAGGTTCAATATCCTGCTGGGGAAGTGATTATGCTCTTGATGCAGGCATGGCTGTGTGGTAAGAAGTTTGCTTTTCAACCACATGGTTCGGGGTTCAGCCCCACTGTGTGGCACCTTGGGTGTTGCTTTGTTGATATAGTTGTTGTTTTGGGGATTTCTGTTGCTGTTGTTGCTGCTGCTGCCTGTGATGTGCTGGTCCACCATGTTTCTGTTGCTGTTGCTTCCATACGTACTCACAGTCAACTGTTTTCCCTTTCCATTGATCATCAGTGAGTTTTGGGTGTCTTCACAAATTTGCTGGATTGATGCACTGCATTGCTGGTTCAATTATTCCGTAGTTCCTGATAATTTTCATTCTGATATTAGGCAGTAAGTTGGCAACTATGATTACTCTCCATGAAGCAAGATTACCTAGTTATTATCTACACCAGTGGTTCTCAACTAGGGTCCACGTAGCCCCCATGAGTCCATATAAGATTTTGTGGGGTACACACAAAATAGTATATTAGGAATCCAGAATAGTATTTCAATGGCTCCTGAAAAAATTTGGCTTTAGATGTATGTATTGGAATGTATTGCAAGAAATAGCTTGGTCTCTTTCTCTGGCATTTTACTTTGTTCAACCTACACAAGTTAATGTGTGAAAAACAAAATAGGAATTTTGAAAGAAGTTTCTATAAAACTAGTTCTCAAACATCAAATGACTTTGTGGGGTCAACCAGAATAAAATAGCAATCAAAGGTGTCCATAGATAAAAAATGGTTGAGGACCCCTGGCCTACACTAATTAAGCACAACAACTTTAGTAGAAGCTGAAGTAAAAACACCTAATAAGCAAAATAAAATCAAAATTATCAGCTGTCAATGATTTAAATACTATGGCGACAGTAAAACGGTAAGAAAACCTATGACATACACAACTGCAAAGCAACAAATGTATCAAGAAATATACGCTAAGTGATGTCCCAAAAATAGAGTGAATCACATGGATGGAAGAGTATCAAAAAGAAGGATGTTTTTCTCATCAGCAAAACAAAACTTGGGACAAGTTGATGCTCTACTATGGAATCTCTGTCTCTGAAATGTGAATGCAGATGAGTACTGTAGCATTCAAACATTGACGTCTTCTTCTGCAAAACGTGGTTTGAATTAGAGAAAAGAAAGGAATGGCAGTCAGTAAGAAGAAGTGGGGTAAAGAAGGCGAGAACAAGACTGACTAAGGGGTACTCAATACTAAGAATAATAGTGAATAGGGGAACAAATAAATGAGAGGAAGCTGCAACTAAAACAACAACATTCATCATTCATCGTTTAACGTCTGCTTTCCATGCTGGCATGGGTTGGACGATTTGACTGAAAACTGGCGAACCAGATGGCTGCACCAGGCTCCAATCTGATCTGGCAGAGTTTCTACAGCTGGATGCCCTTCCTAACGTCAACCACTCCGAGAGTGTAGTGGGTGCTTTTACGTACCACCGGCACGAGGGCCAGTCACACGGAACTGGCAACGGCCACGCTCAAAAAGGTGTTTTTTATGTGCCACCTGCATGGCAGCCAGTCCAGTGGCACTGACAATGACCTCACTCGAACGATTTTCTAACGTGCCACCAGCACAAGTGCTAGAAGGCAACGCTGGTAACGATTTCCTGCCTCAATGTCTACAGCTGTCAGGATTAATTAAAGATTTACCCTATATTTGATAATTGTGGTTTAGGAAAGGTGAACAGTCATTACCTTCAAAGTAAGGATATCTTCCTGGAACAAGAAAACAAGTTGGTGCTTCTGGACATGGCATGTCATCTAAATCAATGATTTGAAGCTAGAAACAGTGTATGTCTTAATTAAGGCAAGATGGGCTTGAAATGCTCTGAAGTTGGTAATAGTTTGTACCTTAACTAAGGCAAGGTGGTTATACCTCTATTTATTAGTGTTAGCAGGAGACTGGAATTTCATTTTAGAAGCATGCTGGGACCATGTGGAAGAGTCTGATAAGAATAAGGAAAGAAAGTTTCCAGAATCTATGAAGAAAAATCTCCAAGTATTTGATATTTCATCTCAGATAGTAGAAGCTACCAGTAATGTTTATGCTATTTCCACTACAAATATTACAACTGTGTGTCTTGAACCAACTGTGACTTGAACCCTTAGCTTGATATAGTTTTTATATACTTCTAATTACTGGAAGTTCAGAAAACCGTTTCAAAGATATATATAAAAAAAACCTATCAGAACCAGATTATAGAATTAAAATAGATCTCATAGTCAGCTTTATTATTAATTAATGGAAGATAGCACTTAAAGACAGGATGAAAGAGGGGATAGTTAGGTTCACTAATAATCTAGCAATAGATAATAGTAGATTTCAAATTAGTTGGTTAACTAAATAAAGGTTTACTGAAAAGATAACGCTACTGACACAGGATGGGGAGACTAGCTCTTGGGAATTTCTTCAATATCAAACAGCGAGTAAGTTAAAGCAAAGATACATGCAATTAAGACATCATCACCATCATTTAACGTCCATGTTCCATGTAGTCATAGGTGAGATGGTTTGACAGGATCCAATGAGTTCAAGCAGCTGCATTGTGACCCAGTATCTGCTTTGGCATGATTTCTATGGCTAGATACCTTGCTCTCCATTGGTTATCATGATGAGGTTTCCAGTTGATCCAATTAATGGAACAGCCTGCTTGTGAAATTAACATGCACGTTGCTGAGCACTCCACAAACATGCATACCCTTAACATAGTTCTTAAGGAGATCCAGTGTGACACAGAATGTGACAATGCTGACCATTTGGCATACAGGTACTACTCACTTTCGTCAGCTGAGTGTACTGGAGCAACATAAAATGAAGTGTCTTGCTCAAGGACATAACACACCACTGGGAATCGAACTCACAACTTTATGGTCATGAACTGATTATGCTAACCACTAAACTATGCACCTTTGAACCATTTTACAGCATATACTGGGTTCTTGTTCATGCCACTGGTCCTAGCAAGGAGCTGTTTTGGCACGACTCATTATTTAGCATTGCTGATTTTATGCTGATTTTAAGTGATATCAGATATTTTAATGTTTCCACATTCTTTCCCTCTCTCTCTCTCTCTCTCTCTCCTCCTCCCTCTCTCTCTCTTTTCCTCTCTCTTTCTCACTCTCTGTTTGTGTGTAACATCTAGTTTATTACTAGCTGGCCCCAGGCTGTCAAAAATGGTGGCTAATTGTTATATTTCATTTATAAATAAGATACAAAACCAAGTTTTTAGTTTAATAATTCTTTTATTTCCAAATTTTTTTGTGAAAAATCTATCTGCAACTAACATCCCTTGACTGTTTGTTTCCTTCAAAAGAATTTTAAAGTTTTCCTTCCTTCTTGTATGACTTAAGGCCACATAAAGCTGGTCGAGACTAAATACGGGAGCTGGCAAGCAAAATACCAAATACACAGAGTTGAAATGCTGTTTGATTTTGCTGAGGTTAACTTGGTCATTTGTCTTTAAATAGGTGGAGGAGGCATCAAATTAACAAATTCCTCCTCCCAAATATTTTAATTTTTATTGGCAGAACCTTGGATAAAATACTTTGTAACATTTGTTCAGGTTCTCTGCATTCTGAGTTCAAATCCTACCAAAATCATTTTGCTTTTCATCTTTACAGGGATTGATAAAACAGAGTACCAGTCATGTACTGAGGTTGATGATATTAATTAATCCCCTAACCTCAAAATTGCTGACCTTACACCTAAATGAGAAACCATTATTATTATTATTATTATTATTATTATTATTATTATTATTATTATTATACAATATTCTTGTTTTTATCACATGCCTTCACTGCACTACCAAGCACAGCTCTATATGCTTTGGATGTGTGTTTTGGTTTGTTTTGGTGCTGTTATTTTCACTGTATTGAAAGTGCTCTACGTAGGATGTATGCATACATTGTCATCTGTTGGGATTGATACGTTGATTAGAAGGCATTTTTTTCCTTCAAGATCTCTGATAACTATATCCAGGCTATTAGTCTTGATCTCTCTGTGTGTATTGGCATATCCCAGAGTTTTGTCATTTTCTGAGACCTTTTCTGGAATATGCTTCTCTTTTTTCTATTGTCATTCCACAGTGTTGGCATAACTTCCAGTGTATATAGGTCCCAACTCTATCATGTCTGGTTCAAACGCTCTAATTGCTGACAGTAGACTTGAGCATTGATTGTTGCTTGAGGTGGTAACAATTCAAAGTGAATTATTCCTTTGCAATCCCACCAGATAGAGAGAAGAACCTTTTTCCCATGCAGTTCCCTTCTCGGTTGTGGTTGAGCTTTTCCCTTTTACCAAGCCACTGTTTACAACGTTTAACATTTCGATAGAAGATTCATTTTTCGTCACCAGTCACAAGTCTATCCAAAAAGGGTGAAATGAGTTCGCGAGAATGGAGAGAATAGCAGATGTCAACTCGGGATTTGTGGTTGCTTTCAGACAATTCATGAGGCACCCATTTT
>NC_068991.1:7435600-7458933 GCF_001194135.2 Octopus bimaculoides | reverse complement strand
TTTAGGTGGAAAAATTTGATTCTCAGTAGTTCTTTTTTGTCATAACAATACATTCTTGTCATATCAATAATGATCATATATGTATGTAAGTATGTATGTATGTATGTATGTATGCATCTATCTATCTATCTATTTGTGTGTGTGTGTGTATAAGAAATCTTTCGAACTGCTTGAGACCTCCTGTCAAACCTACCGAATAATAATCATATAACGATCTTTAACTTAGGCTCAATGTCACACGTCTTGTGGGAGGGGGGAAAGGGTATATAACCGATACAATCGAACCAATGTTGGTCTGGTGCTTATTTTTCTTTTTTTCTCAAAACAAAAAGCAAAAACAAAACAAAAAAATGCTAAGGGGGAAAAAGGGTAGAGAAAAAGGGTAGAGGGGAAAAGGGTAGAGTTACCTCCACAAGAATTGCACTTAAAAAAAGAAACAGAGATGCTGGTAAAACGAAACATCCACACAAAAAGACATTTGATAACATTGGCATACCTTTTGAATTACTCACTGTCCTTCCAACCATGAAAAATTACTGAAAGGCAACTATCTACAATTGATTTTATGTGGTTGCATTCATTATTTATTCATCAATGTTTTAACAATTTAACATTCTCATTTTCATATTTACTAAAATAGTAATTTTTCTTTTTTTATTCATTTATACTTACAAATTTATTCCTGTAAACACGCATAGCTTATTAAAGTCAAAATTAATACATTGTTTTAGAGTGTGTGTGTGTGCAGGTATGTGTGGGTGTATATGTATGTGTGTGTGTGTGTGTGTGTGTGTGTGTGTGTGTGTGTGTGTGTGTCTATGTATATATGTATGTGTATGTGAGTTATACATTATAATATATTATATATTTTATATATATATATTTATGTATGTATGTATGTATGTATGTATGTATGTATGTATATGAATGTATATAGCACTGCAATATAGACAGCATTATAAATCTTTTTAATTAAAGAAATAATAACCTACATCATTATACACAGTCTTCTGAATCAATCAACTGTATATTCTTAATCCCCCCCAAAAAATGATGCAGCAAGAGGTGATGAAAGAGATGATGATAATGTTGGGGAGGAAGAAAAATATTAAAATGATGATGATGATGATGATGATGACGATAATAATCGTAATAAATGTTGAAGTGAAAATATAATAAAAAGACACAGAAAGGAAGAGGGAAAAGAGAGAAAGGAAGAAAGAAAGAAAGGAAGGAAGAAAGGAAGGAAGAAAGGAAGAAAGGAAGAAAGCCTATGTAAAAATGAAAGATGTTAAAAGAAAAGCAGCAAAACTGTCACTTACCTCGCTATTTATCAACAGCTTTCTTTGGTATATTCCATTGTATAAAAGGAAATTAAAACATGGAATTATGCTTTTAAAAAAAGACAAAACAAGAAGAAAAAAACAAAATCTATCTTCCCATCATCTCTATAATGCAATTTCACTTTGACTTGCAGTAACAGAAGCAGCAGAAGCAATTGTAGTAGTAGTAGTAGTAGTAGTAGTAGTAGTAGTAGCAGTAGCAGTAGTAGTAGTAGTAGTAGTAGTAGTAGCAGTAGTAGCAGTAGCAGTAGTAGTAGTAGTAGTAGTAGTAGTAGTAGTAGAAGCAGCAGCAGCACCTATTGCTCCTGATGAGAAAAATTAAACAAATTAAAGCATCTAAGCTACACGGTTGCTTTCAAGTAAAGGTTGGTTGCCTTTGTGTTCTTTTGTGTGTGTGTGTGTGTGTACGGTACAACAAAATTGGTTGGCCTCATCAGGTAGCACTCGACATAATCACTGATTAGATTTTTACTGGAGCCCACCTGCTCCTGGCTACTTGCAGCTACCAGTTGTTGTTGTTGTGGTTGTTGTAGGTGTAGGTGGTACTTCACCTGCTGCTGATGCCGCTACCACTGTTGCTGCTGTTTTGCTGCCGCCGCCGCCGTTGCTGCTGCTGCTGATGGCGAATCGACTGCTGCTGTTTTCTTGTTATCTGAGGTGTTTATGCGATTGCGAGAAAGTGCATCTGTGTGCACACCTGTGTGTGTATGTGTGTCTTAGTATGCTTATGTGTGTATGTGTGTGTGTTTGTGTGTGTGTGTGTGTGTGTGCATGTACACATGTATTAGCTCGCGTGTGTAGTGCACATATGTGCTGAAAGCACTATCCGAAGTCTGTGTAAGTATTAAATATGTTTGACAGCTTCCCTTTGCAGCAGATGCTGCTGTTGTTGCTGCTGCTGTTGCTGCTGTTTCTGCCACTGCTGCAGTAGGAATAGTTTGATAGTAGTGATGATGAAGATGAAGAGACAGATATTGACTGCTCATAGAATGGAGGATGAAGAGGAAAAGCTAACTTTGTTACAAAGAAGAGAAAAAGTGTGAAGAATACATCTCCGAATATATATTTATACACACACACACACACACAAACACAAACACACATACACACACACATATACAGATAGATAGATAGATAGATGTGGAGTTAGAGAGAAAAACACAGAGAGGATGAGAGAGGAGAGAGAAAGTGAGAGACGGAGAGAAAGACAGAATGAATGAGAAAAAGAAATAGGGAGATACATAGGTAGGTAGATAGATAGATAGAGAGATGAATAGATATAATGTCTGTGTGCACAAATATATTATGTATGCATGTGCATATATACATGCATGTATGTATATATGTGTGTGTATGTATATATGTAGTATATATGTATGTGTGTGTGTTTGTGTATATATATATATATATATATATATATATATATATATATATATACAAGCTATGGGAAAATGTGTTTGTAAGTTAAACAATTGTTTTGTTCAAAAATATTCTTGCTCTTGGTGTTACTGTTTAAATATATATATGTATATACATACATATATGTATGTAGGTGTGCATGTGTGTGTATGTGTATATATGTGTGTGTGTGTTTGTGTGTGTGTATGTATGTTTATGTGTGTGTGTATATATATAAATATGTGTGTGTGCGTGTGTGTGTGTGTATATGTGTGTGTACATGTATGTATGTATGTATTTATATAAACTATGTTTTCGAAAAATTTAGTCTGATGAAATAATTTCTACCATTATGATGAATTTGGGGGAGCAATTATGTAGATCTGGCATAATTTAATAATCAATGAATGAATTCTTTTCTGCCTTGATTAATTTTCTCTTACACTCTTAATCCTTGTCTCCAATAATTTTATCCTACATATTCTGAGATTTCCTTTACTTTGTTTATTTTTTTTTTCATTCTTTCCAATCTTTTATGGAAATCCTTTATTGTTACTTAGCCATCTTTCATTATTAATATTATTATTATTATTATAATTATTATTATTATTAGAGCTATGCGTCGGAGAAAGGAAATCGGAGAGGGCACTTGTCCATGGTGTTCAGGGAGATCTTGGACAGGGAGGTTTCTCAGTTATCCCTAGAGGTCATCTGGTATCAGGAGGACTACATCACTATCATTTTCTTTCCTTTTCATTGCATGCCGTGTATACTTTCTCTTTCTTTCTTTCTTTCTTTATTTATTTTATCATTTCATATGTAAACCCCAACACTTTATGTCTGTTTTGCATTGTCCCCCCACCCATCCTTGGCCTGGTGGCAAATAAATTAAATCATTATTATTATTCTTCTTCTTATTATTATTATTATTATTATTGTTATTGCATTAGTCAAAATTTTCCTTTCCTCCTCAAATATTAGCTTTGAGTTTTTCTGTTATTATTTTTTCTTTGTTGTTGTTTTCCTTTTCCTTCTTGCTGTGTTTTTTTCTTTTCCTTCTTTCTTCTTTGTTTATTTCCTTTTTCTTCTTTTTTTTTTTCATTTTCCATTTCCATTTTTTTTTTTGTTTCAACAATGCTTCAGAACATTGCCCTCTTTTATTCCTTTCTTAGAATATTTCATTCTCCTTATTAGAAAAAACCTTTATGAAATAGGTCAGCATTACATTCAATCAATATCAGCCATCATTGTCGTCATCGTTAGTAACAACATCACCACCTTGCAGCAGCAGCAGCAGCAGCAGCAGCAGCAACGGCAGTAGCTGCAGTAGTAGTAATAGCAACCATAGCAAGCAGCATTAGCAGAAGGAGATTAATAACGGCAATGGTGAGACGAATATGACGTGAAATCAACAAATTGAAAATACTTTAAAAAAAAAAAACACTTCTTTATTAAACTAGAAACAATAAAAATTGGAAATATTGGTCTATGCACTTGTAAGTTCAATATTAGCTATTGTTATTTTTGGTGATCAATATAATGCTTTTCATACCAATTGATTACATGAGTGATTGAAAATAAATTGCTGTTATCACATGTTTCATAATACAGAAATGTCAAAAGTACCACAGCTCTGCTTTTAGTGTGTTATTGAGTAATTTTGAATGTTTAGGGTTTAGGGGAGTTTTTTTTAATTTTATTATTTTTTTTACAGCTCATTTGTGCAAATGAGGGAAAATAGCTTCCTTCTATTTTTTTTTTTTGTTTTTTAGTTTTTATCTTGTTAGAAAATTTAGCAGCTAATGACATGAAAATGTATGAATGTTTATGAAGATTTATTAACGTACCTAAGACCAATAAGCAAGCAGAAACTCCCACACTTATACCGATAGCAATCAAATGATATCTCTTTCTAGTAATTCCCCAAAATGAAAACAATTGTCCAGAAAAATCTATCTATTCACATATATCAGCTGTTTCTACAGAATTATTTCACATATAAAAAAAAATCTTATTGAATTAAATTATTTACTGTATGAGATTCGATAAAGATCAGTTTGAGTATATTCTATTAATATTCCTTTCTTTTGACAAAGCACGTACAAAATACCATTTATTTCATTTTTTTGTTCTTGTTATTTTTTTTTTTTTTTTTTTTTTGTGAGAGAAATTGGGAATTTGCATTGTTCATGCCCTTTCCAAAGGCATTTGAAACTTAAAATAAACTGTTTTCGTAGATTTAATTCAATGAAGACAAACTTTTTTGTTGCATGACTGACACAGGTCAATATATATTTAATATATAGATCAGTTTGTTTGAAAACAATGCACTAAATTTTCACATTGTTACATAATATCAAGAATTATATATTTTTAAAAATATGCCAGTAATTACGAAGTGTTAATAGTGCAAGTTCCATTTCCTTTTTTTTTTGGTTTATTTTTTGTGCATTGAATATCTTCATAAATTAATTTCCTTTAATTTTCTTTATAACCTTTCTTTCATAACATTGGCACACTCCCTTCCTCTTTCTCACACCTCTCTCTCTATCCATCTATCTATCTATCTCTTCTTTCACACACACACATGCACACACAATATGAATACATGTATCTGCATACATAAACATATGCATTACCCTCCCACGCATTATACAAAGCATCAGCCATCATGAAAAGAATCTCTTTTTTGTTCTTTTTTATAATTATGACTGCAGGCTTTACAGATTAATATCTCTTGCTAACACTGCATATCATAAACATCTCAAAATCCCTATAATTTATAACATTCAAAGCCTTACGCTTTAATACACACTAATCATTCTCTGAACCTGAAAATTATACATCAGGATATGTTTAAAGTTAAACCATATATATTATTTTTTTATATATATCTGCTAAATTAAAAGTGGGAATGGGACAAACTCATTAGTGTGTATGTATATATATATATATATATATATATATATATATATATATATATATATATATATATATATATATATATATATATATATATATATATACGTATATCTTTTCTACTTTAGGCACAAAGTCCGAAATTTTGTGGGAGGGGGCCAGTTGGCCCTGAAATTTATCAACTTCGAAAGGATGAAAGACAAAGTTGACCTTGGCAGAATTTGAACTCAGAACATAAAGACAGACAAAATACCGCTAAGCATTTTGCCTGGCGTGCTAACGTTTCTGCCGGCTCACTGCTTTAATATATATATGTGTATATATTACATACATGTATACACACACATGCATGTGTGTGTGTGTGTGTGTGTTTGTGTGTACACATATATATGGTGGTTACCTACTCCTTATGCAGAGTCTGATCACCTCCTGTACCTACACTTTAGAACCATCATGGTTCAGATGTGGATTTTTAAACCAGACAATGTTCTGAAAAGACACCCACATAGATTGCACATCTGATTTGGACCACCAAGACCTGCAGTTAAGTTCTGACCTTTGTGGATCTTAAAATGTCTTTTGAGACCTCCATTAGAATTGCAGACCTTATGGCATATGCAGCATTGAAAGGTGTGCACAAATATATAGGTAGAGTAGTTGGTGGGGGTTCGTTTTTCATGGGTCCTCAAATGAGATTTGAGCCCAGCAAAAGGAAGGCATGGTCTGTCACAAACTGTGCGCACAAAAAGGTCACTGAGATTCACCTTCTCAATCGCAACATTCTTCTTAACACCTCACTTGAGTCTTGCATGTGTTATTCTGGCCTCCTCAAATGCCTTCACTCCACTGCACACTTTTGTTCACCATCCAGCTTAATCTGAAGCAAGCAGTCCTATGGCCTTTGGATCCAT
The DNA here is from genome assembly GCF_001194135.2 of Octopus bimaculoides. Taxonomy (NCBI): domain Eukaryota; kingdom Metazoa; phylum Mollusca; class Cephalopoda; order Octopoda; family Octopodidae; genus Octopus; species Octopus bimaculoides. Next base: position 7,452,362 of record NC_068991.1, on the reverse strand, counting down.
TCCAAGTGACTTCATGGTTGTCCTTATGCCATCCTTAAACCTCTTTTAAGGTTTACACAAATTGCGTTTCCGCTCTGCAAGCTCACCATAAAACAGTTGTTTGGTTGTATGTTCATCTGCCATTTGAACAATGTGGACAGACTATCTCATTTTATGTTTCAAAATCTTTGATTTAATTGAAGTTAAGCCTGCAGATGCAAAGACATATATATGTGTAAGTATGTATGCATGTATATATATATATATATATATATATATATATATATATATCATCATCATCATCGTTTAACGTCCGCTTTCCATGCTAGCATGGGTCGGATGATTTGATTGAGGACTGGTGAAACCGGATGGTTACACCAGGCTCCAATCTGATCTGGCAGAGTTTCTACAGCTGGATGCCCTTCCTAACGCCAACCACTCAGAGAGTATATATATATATATATATATATATATATATATATATATATATATATATATATATATATATATACATATATATATATGAACATATAAATAATAATATATATATATATAGGAGAGTATTGTGTATTGTTTGTAAAGAATAAAATATTCTGAATGCTCATTGTCTTCCAGGAATGTTCTTCCACTTTTAAAGTGCCTGTGCCAATCGAAACATTCCGACCCATTGCCTCATCACCATAAGCTTAGCAGAGCATGCTCAATGTCTCTGTAGCAAAGATCCCAAAGTTTAATGCAAAATTTCACATTGTCTCTTTGTTCCATATATATGTATGTATGTATGTTTGTATGTATGTGTGTATGTTTGTATGTATGTATGTATGTATGTACGTGTGTGTGTGTGTATGTATGTATGTATATACGAGATCCAATCAAAAAGTATTAAGACTGTTGCTATGGTAATGGAGCTAAAGTACACAGAGTGAAGCCACTTGGCACAGATTGACCCTTGAACTCTGTCGCACCTACACACTAAGTTATAACATTTTCACTCACTTCCATTGGTTATAGCAGCACTTGGAAGTAAAGTGTGTAAAGTGTGGTCATCTCAAAAAGAAAATTGAGTTTCAGCTGCACAAGATATCCTTCATTTTGTGTCCAGGAAGACAAAAACTTTTTGAAAATGGTCAAAACAGATGACTTAGGAGTCCATGGTTATGACCCCAAAACCAAGGCAAAAATCAAATTCCACTTGAAAGATTTCAAGACATCAAGGAAATCCAAGAGTATATGGTAAGGCAGTTGCTTTCTATCCCAAAAAAGGAGTTCCAAGAAAGCTTCCATTAATGAAAATGAAGCTGGATAAAAGAATGTGGCTTCAAAAGGAGACTACTTCCCTTGATGCTCAAATCAGGTGCTTAGTTTGGTTTATGGTTAATCCAGTGCTGTTCCCACCAATCTCAGAAGCCTTGTAAAAGAATCTCAGACATGATCTTTCCAGTAGCTTAACAGGACAGAGTGTCACATGGAGGGTCCACCCCAGACAAAGCTTTTATTGTGTGTGGGGTGGGGGGATAGCACTTTTTGCATCCGCTTTGTAAGCTTGTATAGCCTGTGGGTGCCCAGGGGTCGGAGATGGACTTCAAACTCAAGAGCTACCCAGGTGAAACATACTCTAGCTACACCTCTAGATTCTTCTCACCTGACTAAAAAAATATAAGATGTTGCCTGTGTAGCTGTGTGGGAAAAAGTTTGCTTTCCAACTACATACTTCCTGGTTCAGTCCCACTGTGTGGCACCTTGGGCAATTTGTCTAGAACTATACAAATATAAAATATTGCCTGCTCTTTACACCAAGAAATAAAACCCTTGACAGGATTGTTCTTTTTTTTGGTTAGTCCCAGGTTAGCTTGACTAAACAGATTTATCTTTTATCTTTTTATTTGTTTCAGTCATTAGACTGTGGCCATGCTGGGGCACAAATTTGAAGAATTTTAGTTGAACAAATTGACTCCAAGACTTTTTGTTGTTGTTGCTGTTGTTTTCATCCTGGTACTTGTTCTATTGATAGTGGAGATGCAATGGCCCAGTGGTTAGGGCAGCGGACTCGCGGTCATAGGATCTCGGTTTCGATTCCCAGACCGAGCATTGTGAGTGTTTATTGAGCGGAAACACCTAAAGCTCCACGAGGCTCCGGCAGGGGATGGTGGCGAACCCTGCTGTACTCTTTCACCACAACTTTCTCCCACTCTTACTTCCTGTTTCTGTTGTGTCTGTAATTCAAAGGGGTCAGCCTTGTCACACTGTGTCACACTGAATATCCCCCGAGAACTACGTTAAGGGTACACGTGTCTGTGGAGTGCTCAGCCACTTGCACGTTAATTTCATGAGCAGATTGTTCCGTTGATCGGATCAACTGGAACCCTCGTTGTCACAAGCGACAAAGTGCCAACAACAACAACTTGTTCTATTGATCTCTCTTTTGCTGAACAGCCAAGTATTGGGGACGCAAACAAACACCAAGTTGTCAAGCAGTGGTGGGGAACAAATACACACACACACATGCTCATGACAGGCTTTTTGCAGTTTCCATCTACTCAATGCACTCACAAGGCTTTGGTTGGCCCAAGACTATACTTGTAGAAAATTGTCCAAGGTGCCACACAGTGGAACTAAACCCAGAACCATGTGGTTGAGAAGCAAAGATATGTAGTATTTGGTTGTGTGGTAAGAAGCTTGCTTCCCAACTACATGGTTCTGGGTTCAGTCCCACTGCATAGCACCTTGGGCAAGTGCCTTCTACTATAGCCTCAGAATTATCAAAACCTTGTAACTGGACTTGCTAGATAGAAAACTGAAAGAAGCTTGTCATGTATGTGTATATATGTGTGTGTGTGCGTGTTATATATATATATAACCAGCCCACTTATGCGTACCTTTCCTTCACTGATGCTCGCGAAGACCTGTTGAGCCAAGTGAAATTGAAATCAAATCAAATTAGATGACTGGCACCCATACCAGCAGAGCACTAAGAGCACCATCCGAACGTGATCGTTGCCAGAGCAGCTGACTGGCTTCCGTGCCAGTGGCACATAAAGAGCGTGATCGTTACCAGTGTTGCCTTACTGGCTCCTGTGCAGGTGGCATGTAAAAAATACCATTTGAGCGTGGCCATTGCCAGTACCGCCTGACTGGGTTAGATGATTCCAGCAATTCCAGAAATGACAAAATTAACCCAACAACCAAACAAAACAGATCTAGCATGCAAACATAATGTTGCATCTCCAAAAATCAATGTTGCAACATAATATAGATCAGAAGTTCTCAAACTTTTGGGGCCACTGCCCCCCCCCCTCATGGCCACATAATACCCTCAGCACCCCCACCCCTATTTTTAGGTATAAATAAATATTTTATATATTACTAATTTATATATACTACAAATCATTTGATATTTAATATAATATTATATAACTTTGTATACAATAGCATCCCCCAATTGACTGCCAATGCCTCCTTTTTCTCTACCGCTCCCTTAGGCACCAGTGCCCACTGGGAGGGGGCCACTTTGAGAATAGATGAAGAGCATGCATGTGCACCTGGTGCTGAAATTAAAAGCATGGTCAGGTTCTAAAGTCAGAGGGAGCTAGCACATAAAAAATAGGTGCCAAGACACATGCCAAACAGTTTTCTTATATGATGTGAAAGATTTCATTATCTATAATATACTAGCTGACCATGTGCCATCAATAATGACAGCTTATTGTAGTAAAGCTTTATTATTTTTGTGTGGTGGGAATATTATTCATTGTTACTGTGGGGCACAAGATATTCGAGATAGTAAAGGAGTGAGATATAATTTACCTTTTACTAGAATATTTGATTAGATATATCTTTCATTTCATATTTAAGATGGTCGGTTGTGATTTATCGTAGATCTGGACTCCTTCGTCGGTTCAAATTCGGTTAGACAGTCACAAACATCAGGCAACAACTCTTTGAGATTATCATAGGAGTTATTTCCCTTCCGGAAATACACGACTAGAATATTTAGATCTTAATTACAAAATTGATCTTAAATTTGTATTGGAGACAACAATGCAGCTTTTTTAAATTTGTATTTTTATTTAATGGAATCCTATGCTATAACTATAGTGACATATAGTTCCAGTGATACTGATGCTCGTTCAGAACCCACGTAGGGTAGACCATCCAGACCCGGCGATTTGTCCCTCAAACATTCTGCCATCACGTCCCGCACTTCTACCGCCGTGATGGCACCTTCGCAGCACTCTCCTCTCTTGTCGAGAGTCGTGGTAGGCTGTGCAGGCAGGCACTGAAGTCCACCCTGCGTTCTCGCTCACCACTCATCCCGCACAGTCAGGCAAAATGCTGTTGAAAGGCCTCACACATTTTACTTGGCTTAAGTAATTTGCACCCCTGTTCATCTACCAGAGACCAACAAAATGAGAAACAAGAACATAAAAAACAAAAACATAGAAAACGAACTTTTTTTTTAACAACGAAAGAAACAAACAGAGAAACGGAACAGGCAACATAAAGAACATTCCCTTCATTAGTTGTCCCCTGTTTCGAAGGTAGGGGCAAGACACAACTTCATTAAAACAGTCCTTCCTATAAAGCAAATTAAATAAAATTTGGGATTTTTTCACAACGGAAAAAGACATGACGCCTTACTTGGTGGTACTTATGCTATAAACCCTGTGCAGAAAATTTACATGTGCAAACAATTTTTATATCAAAAGAAACCTGATGTGGTATGGATGTCATACATGCTTTCATATCCAACACTATTGTTTAATACATGTTGTAATGCCTTTGGTAAAATGTAACTGACACAACAGGTATATGTAGCTGATGCAACATGTCCACCTGGAAATGTATAACTGATGTAATACTGAAACCAATTAGTATTCCACATTATTTTAATCAATCAGGAACACAAGGAATTGACCAAAAGGTAAAAACACACACCATGTATTCAAAATGTGTGCTGCACATGCATTGGATGTTAAGCTTAATGTTTTAATGCAATGTAACAGCTGAAAGTTTTGTTGATAGAATGGACAGTGTCTGGGCTGATGTGGTAGTTTCTAGTCCCAGCAGGCACAAGACAAAAGTCTGCTCCTAGTTTGCCAAGTACATCTTCAAGCAGTATGCTGCATCTGTCTATTGTGGTAGGCCAATTAAAAGTAGTATTGGGTCCACTGGCATGCATGAAGTCCACATGACTTTGTTCTAATCACTTTAACAACAGCTGTTTTCTTTTTGGGAGATTTAGGCAGCAATTTCTGTACATGGTGCACAGCCCTGGACAGTGATCGTTTATTGCGAAATGCCTCTTCAGTGTCACTGTTATTTGGCATATCTGACAGCACTCCCTGTATTTGTTTAGCTCTTTTTCTGCTGGCTCTCATTCTAAGTTTGCTTTTCTCTGCTTCTTTTTCCTTCCGTCCAGAACTCCATTTCGCCCTTGACTTTTTTTGCTGTTCAGCATTTTTCTTTCTAACTTCAAGTTGTTTTTCTTCATCCATTCTCTGTCTGTATTTTTTCATGCGCTCCCTGTCCGATTTTGGTGACATTTTAGAATCTAAAGTGTGAGAAATTAGTACAAATTAATGCTCAGGAAAAAGAGGTAAACAGAATACTTAGTCCTTGTACATGTATCTTTTATAACCATACCTGTACTCTACTCAACTAAAGTATTTCAGGTTACTGGCCTTTAGAAGGTACATGTATAAGGATGAATTTTGTAATCCTTTCCCTAAAACATTTAGTGTGCTTGTCAGTTTTTCTGTACTATGAAGTTGTTCAAATTTTGGTGTTTTTGGTGAAATTGGATATGTAAATTATATTTGCAGCTGTTCTTAGGGGCTAAGTTATTCATGGTTTGGAGTTCATAATACTTGATTCCAAGAGACAGAAAACATTTCCTGGCTTTTTTAAGCATAACTTGAAGGTACATCACACATACCATTAGGATATAGAGTCCTGAATTTGTATGCATATTATAAGCAGGTGTTCTTAGGGGCCAATCATTTATTTCATTAATTTTCACATTAGTATACAAAGTACTCTTTTGGGGGAAGCGACCAAGAACCAATGTAATTTTTTTCCAAATACAAAACAAAATTAAAAAAGTCGATATTTTTGCTTTCCAAAAGATGTTTCTTAGCTGACCCTAAAGCTATATTTATATTTGGCTGGTGGCGTCAGGTTAAAGTAAATGACCCTAGGTCTGCTTAGTAGGTAAAGTAATATTTACATAAGAAACCGTTTAAACATCACAGGAATGAGTTTTAGGGTTTCAATAAGTCGCCAAACAATATAATTTAACACTTAAGTCTGAAAAAAATCAGCATTTTTCAAGGACGGGAGTCTGTGTACTCTGTGTACACACTAATGTGAAAATACTGACAATTTTCACTGGCCCCCTTACTGAGAGTGCATGGGAACAATATCATATGTGGAGCATGAACATGTAACATTATTTTCCCAGACCTACAAATGTTAGAAATGTTATGTCAGTTACATTGAAAACTGTCCTTATCAAGCTTCAAAATTATTAATTATAGTCAGATATAAAAAAGCAAACATTTGTTGAAATATGGTGCTTGCAGGGGCTTTCATCTTGCCATACTTAAAATCTATACAACCAATGTAACTGACACAGCATGTCAGCATGGTTAAGATTTCATGTGGTCTGTCACTAACCAGCAATACCAAATGCTGGAATGTGATAATGAAATAAACTAGGAGTATCTTGTATTTAATGCAACAATAAAAAGTAGTTGCTTCATACGTTTTTTTTACCCGGTGCTAAAATATAGGTGCAACCTCACAAAACACTTATGTAACTGATGCAACATACCTATTGCTGCATCAGTTGTGTTTCACTGTTACAAGATACTCATTAATATTCAAGAAAAGTATTGTGTATAAGAATAAAATCCCCCACTTACTGCATGTCATAATGGTTGCATTGTTTTAAAGAAATTATTTGTCAGGATTTTGAAGACTAAACTTATAATGCCAAAACGTAACTGACGCAACAAATTCTAATGGCCACAGCAAATTCTGTTTTCGCTGACAAGCAAGATGATCTTCCAAAAAAATAACACTGCCAAACTATAGGTTTAATCTAGTTCTTCCGTAAAATACATCTTTGCAAGACGGTAAGCTTATTTTTCTCTAGGATGGAACTGGATTCCTCCCCTTTATACTGGCAGTCAAATTGTCATAAGTTCGACTAGATCCAAGATGGCTGCCGTAGTCACATGATAATAGTCCCACAGAAATTTTAAAAAACATTTTAAAATTCAATTGGCTTACGGGTAACGTAATAATAGACAAATCATGGGAGCACAGTTTTATTATAATTTTTTAGTTTTGTCTCCTTTTGCGTGGAATTGTCCATATACTCATACATACGCATACCTATTTATATACATCTATGCATGTATAAACATATGCATGCGAGTGTATGAATGGGTGCGCGCGCGTAAATATTTGTTTACATTTTTTAGATGGATGAAATCAGTAAAACATGTTATCCTTTTCTTGGATACACACTTACAAAATTTCAATAGACCTAAGTTTCAGCTTCGGAGACAGCAAATATTTAGCTATGACCTGTTGCTCATCCCCTACAAAGTTCAAGTGTACCCTTACAGCTTTAGATATCTAGAACATGCTTACTACTACACATGTAGACATTCTAGACCGCACCTACAAAATCACTTGTTGATGATGGGCAAATGTTATGTCGCTAACACAATATATTATCTTCATTTTGCTTTGTTTTTGTTCTTTCTTCCTAATCTCACATTGACAGTGTCTGCTTCTCTGAACAAAAAATGAAAGCCACTGAATCTACTCCGGTACACTTCGCCATCCCTATTTTGTTTGAAAAAAACCAATTCAAAGCATTTATATTTCTTTCATATTGATTTAGGCATTCAGTCTTAATGCTATCTTGTGTAGGAGATATACTATTACATAGATGAGACATAATTCATATGTGTCTCAGTCACTTTCAAGTATTTATAGACGTCTTCTGCTCAATTAGGACTCTCAAACAAAAAGCCTTTTTCCAAGCGAGAGTTCCAAGTATTTAAGTATTCGCAAGTTATCTTCCCTTGAAACAACTAGTTTTTGTACGAGAAAGAAATTTGGCGGTAAGTCTTACAGCTTTGATTTAAAACGAATTCTTGCGATAAATAAGTTATTTTATTATTGAATAACACCAATGTATCCCACTTTATACCTTCTCTAATCGCAACTGTAAGTTATTTACCAGAGTTTACAGTAACTATAGAAAAGCTATTCTGATTACATTCAACGTTTTACGCGCTATTTATATATACTAAGCATTCGCGACTTTCTTTTTTAATTCATTAAGTTTTTACCTAATAAAATACGGTAATTCAGTCTTAGAATTATTGTAACCGTCACAACCATCTACTGTAACTTTGTTTTCCGTAGTGAAACCTAGATGATATATTTATATATATTCTTATTGTCCAGAAGTGCCTTCAAAAACTGTATGACGTAGTCCTAAATACGCAATATCTGACGGGGAGGGGAGTAATAACGGAATGGTTATGGTACCTAAACACTTTTGATCATTAGGTTTCTTCATTCAGGGATCTGTGGGCTGAACAGCAATAATAACATCATTGTTATAAATAATGGCTAAATTATAGTTTGGTGGCTAAAATCTTCAGTGTAACCTTTCAAGTTTTTGCCTTTTTCTTTCACTTTTGCAGAAATCTCGTGTTTTCATTCATGTTTGGAAAATGACGCAAGAGTTGTGTTTTAGTGTTTTTATTCATTGTTTGTCTTTGTTTTTCGAAATCAATAAACAGTTCTTGTATTTTTCTATACATAAAGACATGCAAAGGCCATGGCACTAACCAAAATAATTAGTGATTTTCATCCAGCTAAATATTTATACTGGATGAAAACTATTCTGTAAGCTGAGTAAACTTAGTCAATAAAGACTAAGTAGATGAACGAAAAAGATGTAGTCACGGATCTCAAACTTTATATTGACCAAAGGTGCTAGGTACAAAGTAAGTATAGGAATAGGGCAGTCTGTTTTACATTTGTCACTGTTATAACTATTAACCGGTCATTTAAGCAGAGTACAGTAATCCCTCGACTATCGCGGGTTTTACATTCCATAACACCCCTCGATAGGTGAAAATCCGCCTAGTAGAAACTACTGTACTCTATATTTTTTTAATAATTTGTATATATTTTTTATTGATGCAAAGCAACACCACGGAGGAATCGACGTTAGCTTAAACGATAAACCGTGATATGGCATGGGGTTAATGTACATCTAGCATTTTACATTACAGTAGTTGATTTGTCATGATATTGCTTATTTTTTATCAATTTTTGGCAAGACGCTCTTTAAAAAAAAAATTTTTTTATTTTCGACATAAACCCCACTTTTCGGTACGGGGAATACGAATCTGCAAAAAAAAATTGGCCAAAATCGACATTTCTAAATTACCACCCCCACCCCCATTTCCTTCATATTAAACTTTTTTCAGAATTTTTTGTTTTTTTCAAAATATGCGGAAAAATACGGAGATTATGATTCGGACAAAAATGTCAAAACATTTCTGGGTCAAACTAAAGGGTTTGACCCGGTGGGAAATGAAAAATAAAATATTCTAATAGGTGTAAAACAACTTGCTGCGAACGAATATGAAGAAAAAAACGTGCGCTTGCGAACGGGGGTGAGGTGGGGAGAGGCCTCGGAACATTCACATCCCGAATGTTCCGAGACGCCTCTCCGGAGCTAAGAAACAAAAGAAAAATAGTGTAATAGATTTAAATGTTGCAGTGAAACTACCATTTCTCTTTGTGTGTATGTGATGGCTAGAATAAGAATAGGAAAGAGGAAGTTCAGACAATGGGCATTGATTGATGATACATGTTTATTATACAACACATTATAGATACAAGGCCAACAGAGTTATTTATATAATAAACACAAGTTGAATATACAATCAAAAATGTCATTTAAGTGGGGTTCAGTCCCACTGCGTGGCACCTTGGGAAAGTGTCTTCTGCTATAGCCTCGGGCCGACCAAAGCCTTGTGAGTGGATTTGGTAGATGGAAACTGAAAGAAGCCTGTCGTATATATATGTGTATATATATATATATATATATATATATATATATATATATGTTTGTGTGTGTATGTGTTTGTCCCCCCAACATTGCTTGACAACTGATGGTGGTGTGTTTATGTCCCTGTAACTTAGCGGTTCGGCAAAAGAGACCGATAGAATAAGTAAAAGGCTTCCAAAGAATAAGTCCTGGGGTCGATTTGCTCGACTAAAGGTGGTGGTCCAGCATGGCTGCAGTTAAATGACTGAAACAAGTAAAAGAGATATATATAACAGCTGGAAAGTAATAATTTAGTTTTTGTTTTTTCTTTTTACTTTGCATTCATTCTGGCATGAAGCTACCCACATACATCAACAAACGGGCCTTAATGTAATGACAAAAGAAAGCAAAAAAAAACAAAAAACAATGATGGAAAGCTTATATTTATTGGACAATATTTTCAAGGATTAAGGTGGCAAGTAGTCAGAATCATTAGTTTACCAAGCAGGATGTTTAGCAACATTTCGTTGCTAAAATTACTTCTGCCAAAACTTGAAACCAATATTTTCAACTATTTCTCCATACCATTTCTCACTTTTCTTTCTTAGGTATAAATCATGTCAACTACACAGAAGTTCCGAAATTTTGTTGATGAGCCTATGGGTGATAAATCTGTTAAGCAGTTGGCTGGAATTGGCAATACTTTAGGAGACAGACTGATTGAAAAGGGCTATGAAAAGGTTTGGTATATAATATCTATTTTCCAAAAATATTAGTTGAATATTTAATTTGTGATGAAAATAAAATAGAATAAGCCTTCCCTTCCTTCATACTGTCAGGCTTTTAGTTCCCTTAACACTGGTTTAAAAACTGATACTGTATAGAGGGATCAGTTTGTTGCTGGCAGCTAACCTCTCCAGTGCTGGTGGCACAACATTCTTCTCGTTGCATAACAGTGGTTGGTTAAAGTAAGCATATTGTTCAGAGGGCTATTACCTCTGTTAACATCAAAAAGTCTCTCTCTCTCTCTCTCTCTCTGAGTGAAAGGTCTATTGTATTAAATGCTTCTACACAAACATGGTCGTGAGAAGTAGTGAATACACAGGGAATGCAAAGACTAGAGAGGAATGAAAATACTGTGTTCTGTTGATTGTGCAGTGTCAATATACAAGTATGACAAAGTGCTAATGTACTGAGAAAAATTGTGCGGAAGAGAGAAGACTGTTCTGGTTTGGTCATGGGATTGACCTCAGTACTTGACTGGTAAATTATTATCAACCCTGAAAGGTTGACAAGCAAAGTTGATCTTGGCGGAATTTGAACTCAGAGCATGAAGTGTTGGAAGAAACATCCTTAATGATTTTTGCCATCTCACCGCCCATTGGAAGAACTAAATTATCCTTCCTGCTGGAGGCACAAGGCCTTAAACTTGGGCTAGTCAATTATATCGACCCCAGTGTTTCACTGGTACTTAATTTATTTACCCCGAAAGGATGAAAGGCAAAGTTGACCCTCAGCAGAATTTAAACACAATGCAGCGATGGGCAAAATACCACAAATCATTTTGTCTAGCATGCTAACAAATCTGCCAGCTCATTGCTTTCAGAAGAACAAAATAATAACAACTAAAAATAAAGATAAAATAATAGAACCATGTTCTAGGTAAGAGATATAATCATTTATAAAAACTTAATTTACTCTGCTGAAGTATTTGGTCAGCGTGTATACAGAAAACTGTTCAAGTCAGTATAAATACAATTAAATTAGACAGTACATGAACTTACGTACGTAGAATTTGACCATAACCCTGCTTATGTACTAACTTGGATCTATTAATTGGTGAATAGCATACATACAAATGTTACATACTTGTTAACCAGGATTGCTGTCTATTTTCTTATCTCTGAATGATTGGAAAAAAACTGCAGCAGAGATATTTAGGAACTATTTTCATGGTGAACGGTAAATTCCATCAGGTAAATTTCACCATAGGTAAATTCCACCACGGTATAACCCACCATAGGTGAAGTTATCATTATTATTGTTGTTATTATCATCATCATTGTTGTATTATATGAGTTATGATATTATGAAAATAAAAGAAGAATGCATAACAAGTATCAATAATGTGAATAAATACAAAGAAAGGACTTTCGAGCGCGATCGTTGCCAGTGCCCCTGGACTGGCCCTTGTGTGGGTGGCACATAAAATACACCATTTTGAGCGCGGCCGTTGCCAGTACCACCTGACTGGCTTTCGTGCGGATGACATGTAAAAGCACCCACTACACTCTCTGAGTGGTTGGCATTAGGAAGGGCATCCAGCTGTAGAAACTTTGCCAAATCAGATTGGAGCCTGGTGTAGCCATCTGGTTTCACCAGTTCTCAGTCAAATCGTCCAACCCATGCTAGCATGGAAAGTGGACGTTAAACGATGATGAAAAAATAATTAAGGAACAATCATATGAAGAAATACATAGTGAATACAGTGTGTACAAAAATTTAATCTTTTCTTTATTCCAAATTAAATTTTTGAAATTCTGTGGTGAGTGTTTTTCATAGATTCTTGCTCAATGGGAGTACATTAAAGTAATCTCATCTCAATTCAAGTAGATTATAAAGATTGTTTTCCATCTCACCTTCAGACTCTCTCCCTCTCAGAACTTGAGAGACAGACAGATTAAATAACATAGGTATTGACCAATTGTCTAGAGAAACTGACCATGGTGATTATTAGAGGGAGCAGCTTATATTGGAAGTCTGTCCATGGGTGGAATTTTCCATGGTGAAATTTACCACAGTGGAATTTACCTAGAACCATTTTCTTGTTAATAACAAACATGTATTAGAAATGTTGCAAAATTTTCTAATTTAATATTTTCTCTTCTTTTTATTCAGGCCTATAATGTTTTGGGTCAGTTTCTTCTTCTAAACAAAGATGAAGAATTGTTTAAAGACTGGATCACAGAGACAATTAATGCCAATTCAAAGCAGGGAGGAGATTGCTTTAATTGTCTGAAGACATGGTGTGACAATTATCTGTGAAGAAAAGTTTTCATTTTATGTTTTGTTAGAAAAAAACCCAGATAATAGATTTTTAAGTAATTCATTTCACTTTCATATATAAACGCTTTAATAAAGTCTATTTATTATTAAAATTGTTTGCCTTTTAAAAGTTCTTTAATCTTGTATTTATGAAAGTAAAATCAAAAGCTGACTTCATGAGAATTTTGTGAAACGTATTGCTTTTAAATAATTTCACTTTCATATAGAATTCCTCTTTTCTCTAAATCATCACAGAGCATTGTGAGCAGCTGAAGGATTCACACGTGCCTCCTCGCCTCCTGCTAACTAGAGATTTTGAGGCTACCACAAAGAGCGTACATCTCACCTCTTGTCATAAGTTAACCAAGGAAACAACTTCAACAGATTGTGGGGAAATCCTATCTTATTGTCTCTCATTTTCCAGATAACTAATGGCCAAGCAAATACAGTCAAGTCAATCTCTACATCCTAATCTTGTTATTGATGAGGATTTGATAAATTATGGCAGTATGTACTTTTAGCTGTCCTTAAACTGGTACTCCATCTGTTACGATGACAAGGGTTCCAGTTGATCTGACCAGTGGAACATGCAAGTGGCTGAGCACTCCACTGACATACATGCCCTTAACATAGTTCTCTGGGAGATTCAGCATGATAAAATATGGCAAAGCTGGCCCTTTGAATTACATGTACAACTTATTTTTCCCAGTGCATGGATTGGGACAACATGAAAACAAAGTGTTTTGCTAATATTATCCTTTTACTTGTTTCAGTCATTGGGCTGCAACTATATTGTGGCAACTGTTTGAAGAGTTTTGTTGAACAAATCACACCTGCTCTTAAAGTCTGATAGTCATTCTATCAGTCTATTATGCCAAATCACTACTTTTAAGACGTGCATAATATCAAATTTACTTACAAAGCATTGGCCAGCCTAGGGCTGTAGTAGAAGACAGCCAAAATGTCTTGCAGTAGGACTGAACCCAAACCCATATGCTTGCAAAGGATGCAGCTGAACCACACAACCATGCTTGGTGGTAGCTTATGTATGTAATTCACATCAATTATCTATCTTTTAATTTTTTCCATTGAAACCATTCCCACCTGGATTTATTTCTTATCCAAAAGCAATTACATTTATGACTTCTGTATTCATCTGATTCACCTCTTCGTCATCATCATCATTTAACGTCCATCATTCAAACCTATCTACCACATATCCAGCGTTTGTTCTCATTGTTCCTTCATTAACACTTACTATCTTGAAATCGATAACATTAGAGAAGGGACGATGCTCAAAAGCAAGGCTGTTTTTAAATATAGCCAGTGCCAAGTAATATTTGCATTATTTAATCCTGGGAAGTTGTTCGCTGAATGCACAACCACTGTAACCACAATTCTTGAGGATTTACTTCCCCTGGATCGCCAACATTCTAATCTAAGTAGAATCCTCAACTTCATTCTGCTGAACATTATCATCATTTAACGTGATTCTCTGTGCATTGTTTGGCGAAATAACTTTTCTTAGTTGCATGGAAGACAGATCCTGGGACACCAAGTTCACTATGTCTAAATAATATAGCTCTACATTCACCTGTTAATGAATAAGAGACACTGTAATCTGGATTTATTTAATTTGAAAAATCATTTTAAATGGCTTGCTATCAAGATTCTGGAACTCTAGACATTTTTGCATCTCTAGAGCCAAAGTGATATCACATTAAAACCACCTAAAAATGGTAGTGAATCCACAGGGCAAGACAATCACAATCGTACATGTAAAACATTTGAGACATGAAGGAATTATTATTGCTCTTAACTTTCCAAGAATCAGGAAACTGATTATGAAGTCTATAAAAGCTAAGTGAAGTAGCATCATACAGATTCATAACTCACAAGTGGTTGGCATTAGGAAGGGCATCCAACTGTAGAAACCTTGCCAGATCAGAGTGTGTGCATATGTTTGTGTGTTTACCTGTACAGCTGCCTCTTTTGCAACCACATGGGTTTGGGTTCAGTCCTACTGCTTGTAGGTGTGTGTGCATTAGCCATCTGTGTACTCAAGGACTCGACCTTTTGTTGAAGGTCAGTTGGATCTTGGATTTACTGGAATTTACTTGTCATTCTGTAAAAATTTAGGATGTGGGGAGGAGACAAGGGAGAACAATGTAGGTGTGTGTGTAAGAGAACCCCTGCATGGATGTGTGTGTCAGTTTTGTGAGTGAATGCATGTTTGTATGTGTTCATGTGAGTGTTTATTTCCATATAATAATAAAATTATTGTGTATAGTGCTCAGGTGCACTACAACTCATCAAAGGTGCATGTACAGAACATGGAAATATGTACAAACGTCAGGAAAGTGAACGTTGTATAATTCAGGATATACATGTACATGCGTATAGAGGGGAATGTATGAGGTGTAGTGTTGGCAAATTTCAGGAAGCATGGAAGTTTTAATGGATGCAATGTCTCGGCAACAAACAACTGATGCAGGTAGTTTGTTCTATGTTTCAGCAACTCTGAGTGTGAAAAAATGTTCCCGAAAGTCACGGGAGTTGTGCTGTTTTCTAACTTTGTAGACATGTGTTAGACACATGGCACTCAACTGATGCTGATGTGTTTATGTCCCCATAACTTAGTGGATTAGCAAAACTGACCAATAGAATAAGTGCTAAGTCTACAAAGAATAAGTCCTGGGGTCGATTTCTTTGTTTAACACCCTTTAAGATGGTGCTCCAGCATGGCCACAGTCAAATGATTGAAACAAGTAAAAAGGAAGACAAGAATGCTATGATTAAAAATATTTTCCATACTTTTAAGAAAGGTGAAGGGCCCAAACAGAATAGCAACATGTTCACAAAAGTATTCAAATGGATATGAAAGTGCAAACTTAAAGAAATATGATCTGATGAAATTTCTAAAAGTGAAAAACTACTAAACTATTTCACAACGTCGAGTTTATATTAGTGACAGGGGCATTATTAATACGAAGAGATCAACTTTGCCTTTCATCCTTTCGGGGTCGATAAATTAAGTACCAGTTGCATACTGGGGTCAATCTAATCGACTGGCCTCCTCTCCCCAACTTTCAGGCCTTGTGCTTATAGTAGAAAAGATTATTAGTACAAAGTGGTAATATATGTCCCCCACCTAAATGTGGATGTTCTGTTAGAACAACCTATACTGTGCTAGATACCATGAGAGAAACTCTCATATGGGCTTTTGGTGCAAAATGCATGTTTGTTTAAGAAGATAAATCCCCACCATCTCCAACAGCACCAAGACCACCAGATCATGTGATTTCAACCTTCCTTGATCTTGTCAATGATGGATGCTTGACTGTTAGACAGAGCAGTGACTCATTTCCCTGCCTGTGATATAGAGAAAATCAGTGCCAGGACAAGCACTGGTGTTGCCATTAGCATCTGCAGCTGAAACAGGACAACCAAGCTAATGAAGCCAGTGATAGACACCTGAAAAAACATCTTGGTAATAAAATGTCTTTCAAAAGAAAAAAAAGAAACAGACGGGGGAGTGACCGTGTGGTAAAAAAAAAAAACTTGCTTCCCAACCATATCGTTCTGGGTTCAGTCCTACTGTGTGGTACCTTAGGCAAGTGTCTTGTACTATAGCCCCGCGCCGATCAA
>NC_068991.1:7428503-7429173 GCF_001194135.2 Octopus bimaculoides | reverse complement strand
GAGAAAGGGGTGGGGTATGTTGCTTCCACACGATTTTGTTGCCTCTGGTGACACTATAAATGGATGCTCGCTAACGCTTCCAGAAAAATGAACATTTTTGTGTGAAATTTTCAACAAATATGCTTCAGATTGTGTAGATTCCAATTTTATCAGAATTTATTTTGACAAAAAAATTTTCGTGACCGGGGAGAGGAGTTTCGGAAAATTCTCATGAATCAGCTTTGTTTCCTCATAACTTTTGGGGGAAAAAACGGGTATTTTTAAATGATGTTTTCTAACATATCTATCAAAGTGTTTAAATTATGATTAGATCGTTAAATTGGGGAGCCCACATACATGCTAACACACATCACAATTTTCCTTTTTAATTTCTAGTTTCGTTTTGTAGATTTATATGACGTGTGTCAGTATGTATGTGTACAAGTTCACTAGTTTTGTTTTTCATATTAAATTCCGGTATAATCGTAATATACAGACTCTGAAATGTATTTATAGAAAATGTCATTAAAAAATAACCGTTTTTCTGAAAGTTGTGAGAAAACAAATCCAACTCGTATGACTTTTTATGAAACTCCTTTCCGCACTCACGATTTTTTTTTTTTTTTTTTTCACAACAGATTTTGATATAATCAGAATCTACACTACCTGTTGAAATTTTCATACAAAAATA